>NC_066581.1:10329297-10631797 GCF_024323335.1 Lathyrus oleraceus | reverse complement strand
TTTCATTTTAGGTCATTAACATTTGCATTGTTCATTGCATAGTCTACCAAGTCATCAGTCAACTGGTCAGGAGATACAGTTGTGCAAGAAAGCAAGTGCATTTCCTATGGAAGCAAAGCCCTAGGGTTGGTTCAATGAGTTCATGTGACCTAGGGATCATTTTGAAGTGGTTTGTCCAAAGGTTGGATGTTCAAAGTTCATCAGTCATGATCATTTCATCTGAAACCCTAGAAAGTCAACCAAAGTCAACTGTCAATTCAATCATGGATTTGAAGGTGGGAGATGGTTAGAGAGGCCTCATTCCTGTCCATACAAGTCTCATTTGACATTTCAAACATCAACAATGAAGAATTTGAGGTCAGATGAAAAGTTTCCAAAAATAGTAAGTGACCTGTAATTTGAAATTGCCAAAAATGGAAAGATTTTCTCCTCAAGATTACATCATCAAGAAAGCTTCAAATGAAATTTTGTCCAACATGAAAGTTGAAGATCTCTCTCTCCCATTTCCAAAAAGTCCAAGATCATGGATTTATGACGTGTGGTTGAAGAGATATGATCAAATCATTGCCAAATATGCATGGGATTTCAAATGAGCATAACTTTTGATTCATAGCTCCAAATCAAGTGGTTCTTTTTGCTAAATTCTTATTTTAACCTCTAGTTTCCAAAGCATGCATTGCATTGCACAAGTTGTCATCACATAATCATTTGCAAATTCTTGCATTTTTGGAGGGAAAATATGGAATTTGAAATTTGTGCATTATTTGAACATTACACCATTTCCATTGGCTCCAAAAGAGATTTTTGAGGGAAATTAAGTGGAAATTCATGCACTATTCACCATGCATTTTCATGCATAGGGTGAAAATCCAAAATTTGCATTTGCACCTCAAATTGGTTAATTTCATTAGCATTTGGCTTAAGTTTGATTAGAGAGTGATTAGTAGAGCATATATATACTCTAATCATAACAGAATTTGGGAGGTTAATCACTTTTTCACCATTTTTGGATCTTGAAACTTTTTCCCTCCAAAATTTTCTCTCAATCAAAACTTGAAAATTCTCCACATAGCATAGCATTTTTCTTCCATATTCTGGTTTATTGAGTGTAGTGGATGAAGAATCAAGCATTGGATCATTGAATTCGAGCAAAAATCAAGCACACTCCAAGCAAATTCATGAAGATGGAAGTGGAAAATTAATCAAGATCTAAGCCATTACAAGCTCCAATTTCGTCATAAAGCTTCAAGTCATCAATATAGGAGTGGATCTGGACACTTTAGGAGCTTGAATCGCTGGTTTTATTGTTCTGCTCTTCAAGAGGTAAAAACTCGAATCTCTTAATTCTTCAATCCATTGCCATGTTTAGGTAGAGCTTTTCACGCTGATTAATCTGATATAAAATTCGTGTGAAATGGATGAGAAATGAATGAGTTATGATTGATTAAAGTTTGACATGTCAAAATGTTTTTGCTCGGATCTCTTAATCCATGGATTGTTAGGCTTAGATATTGATTGATCTGTAATCTCCATTGGAAGAGCTTTCTGTTGATATAATTTTTTGGCGAAATTCTGGAAATTTTCTGAACGCATGCACTGTAGCTCCGCCGTCTTCGCGAAGAAGATGGTGGAAACCACCACTGGCCATACGCGTATCACTGTGCGCCATACGCGTATCACTGTGCACCATACGCGTATCACTAGGCACCATGCGCGCCATACGCGTATCACTGTGCACCATACGCGTATCACCTGCAGCATATTTTCAAACTTAAATCCATTTAATCTTTCCCTCCAATTTCCATATGCATTGTCCATTTTATTTTAATGTTGTTTTCCAAACTTCAAAAATTCATAACTCATTGAATAGTTGTCCAAATGATGTGAGGTTTTTTGCATATTGTTCATCATCATGTCTAGTATTTTATGATATTTTTTCTAGAAATTGTGCCCGCATGGATTTTTATTTTTCTTAGGGAATGTGTATACATGTGCTTTCTTGACCTACCTTGCCATTTTGGTTGTGAAATGATGAGATTTTATCCAACACTCTTGAAATTTTGTGTGCTTAAAATAGACATCTTGCTGGTCATTTTGGTATAGATTTTGGATTTTTAGCATTTTTGGTTGTTGAGATATGATCTGGTTAATGTAGGTGTGACAATGTGTGTCACACCTTTTCTTGCTCAACTTGTTGATTTTCTTTTCCATGCCAAATAAATGCCAATTGATATGATTTTTTGCATGATGCTAGTTCTGGATGTTAGGATGGAGCATGAATTTTTGTAGAATTGTTGGATGCATTTCTGATTTGTTTGGGATTTTCTTTGCTAGTTGATCATTTTGCACTTTTTGATAGTCATGAACTTCAATGATTTATGAAATGCTTGATGTTGACCATATGAACTTGAAATTTTGTACATTGATTCTAGACACTTTGAAGTTTATTGTGGCTTTGGTTTGAGTCATTTATCATGTTTGGATTCTGTTTTAGGCTTGTGTGAATTAGATGCATCTAATTGTGCCTTATTTGAGCTTGTTTGTGCTTACCATGACTTGATGAATTTAATTTCCATGCTTCTACTTGTCCAAATGCCTTGAATTTTGGTGTGATGATCATGTGATGTGTTCTGTTTAGCCATGATTTTTCTTGAGATTTATTGAATCATTTTGGAATTAATATGCATTTGTTCATTCTATTGCTTCAATGAGCTTTGAAATTGCATGCTTTGCCATGATTGCTTTGTGAAATGAAATTGGTTAATGCTATTGATATGAGACCACTTGGATGATGTTCTTATTTGATTGAGCTTGATTCTTGTCAATTTTCATGTTCTGTTTTGAATTATTTCTCCCTCTTTGACCCTAGGCCTTGTCCTAGTGGTTGGTGCTTATGTTTGAGCTTTGTTTTCAGGATAAGAAGCATATGGCCTTGAGGAGATTGATTCACATTGCTTAAAGTTGGTAGATTGTTGAATGTTGACTAACCTTAACTTGTTTTGTAGGTTGCTTTTAGCTCATTTGATTTGAGCTTGTGCCTTGCACATTGTAGCTTGCACTTGTTGTCTGTTTGACTATGTCTGTTGACTTTTGGATTTGTCTGTTTGACTTTTTGAGTTGTATACTGACTGAGTTAGATTGTTTTCAGGTACCTTAGTTGCTATAGTTCATTGTGAACTTGCTTTTGCTTTGCTTGATTGCTTGAGCATTGAGGTATAATCTCTCTTCTTCATGTAGTCTGGAAGACCTGGCCTGTTATGTAGCCAGGCACCTGTCTGAAGTCCTCCTTAAGAGGCAATGCTTGTGTTTGTTTATCTTTGTCCCCTGTACATATCAAAGACCTCCTAAGTGAAGAGGCATTGGCAGACACAAGAGATGTGTAGTCCATCTCCTGTTACTCAGTGTGTCATCCACTTTGCTCACACGCCTTGTGGATAATAGCCCAAAATCTTTGTTGTGTTAGTCACATGTGGATAGAAGAGTTCCTGCTTTCTGAACTCCCACACCTTCTATTATTCAAAGCTCTCCCTGGCCAGGGATAAGAGCCGTGAGGCACACCCCTCACTTCCTATTTAATCTGCTTCACCCTAACTCTCAATGTTAGGGTTAAGAGCTAACATCACCCTGATACAGTGGCTTGTTTGTCGAGGTTGACATGACCCCTTGACTAAAGCCTAATCCTGTGTGAGCCCACTTTGTTTGTATATAGTGTGTGCTATTTGTGTGTATGCTTGCTCTTGTGCTTTGCTTATGCTGTTTAGGTTTAGCTTGCTCCCTGTGCAAGTTAGCTAGAAACCTTAACTTAGGGATGATATGCATGATAACATCTAGGCTCGAGTCGTAGTCTCCCTAGTTGTGTCTCCCTTTGTTTCTGGTTAGGCTAGTCCTTTGTTCCTGCGTAGGGGAACTACGTCGCCCTGATCCTCATACCAGATGAGGTACGTAGGCAGGAGATGAGCTGATCTCTCCGGGCGCCCTTTTTCTTTTGCAACCTCTTTGTGTGTGTTTGGAGACTGACATAAGTCCAGGGATTGGAAGTCGGTTTCCTGGGTCTTGTTTGCTTGTTGGAGTCTGACATAAGTCCAGCGATTGGCAGTTGGTTTCCTGTGTGTGTGTTTGTTGGTTCGGAGTATGATGTAAGTCCAGCGATTGGCATTCGACCTCCAGGTTTGCCTCTTTGTGTGGAGTCTGACGTAAGTCCAGCGATTGGCAGTCGGTTTCCTGTGTGGTTTTGTTTGGCGTGCGTTAGCCGAGCTACGAGTGCTCTGATTCTTCTCTAGTCCGAGAAGATACGTATGCATAGGATGCGACATCCTAGCGAGCACGTTTCCCCAATCCGAACTACGTCGACTCTGATGTCTGTGCTTGACAGACTACGTAGGCCCAGGATGCGATATCCTGCCGAGTTAGTTTCTTTTGTTTTCTGTGTCTCTTTCAGCCAGTGTTGGATGTTTGTTTGAGCAGCGTTTAGCAACCTTTATCCTTCCTTTTGTGCGTGGATCCCGTCGAGTACGACGGATGCGTAGGGGTGCTAATACCTTCCCTTTGCATAACCGACTCCCGATCCCATTCTCTTTGGTCGCGAGACCATGTTCTTTCCAGGTTTACTTCGAGCGTTTCCTTTCCCTCTTTTGGGATAAATAACGCACGGTGGCAGCTCTGTTGTCTTTGTTTCCCGCCGGTTTTTCGCGTAATGCGACAGCAAGCAGCCAATCTCTCGATATAATTGCCTTGAAGAGTGTTCATGAACATGTCCGCCATCTCCCTTTCAGACATAGGGGGTTGGACGGATGCAGCAATTTGTCTCCAACGCTGAGCATATTCTCTAAAGGTCTCCTTGGCAGTCTGAGACATTCCTTGCAACAAGGTCCGATTTGGAGCCATGTCCAAGTTGTATTGATATTGCTTGACAAAAGCCTCTGCCAAGTCTTTCCAGCTCTTGATGGTAGTACGAGACAAATGAGAATACCATTCACGAGAAGCTCCAGTTAAACTGTCTTCAAAATAGTACATCCACAGCTTTTCATCTTCAGTGTGAGCTCCCAACCTTCCCAGATAAGATTGGAGATGAGTGCGTGGGCAAGAAACCCCACTGTATTTCTCAAAAGTAGGGGGTTTGAACTTGTGAGGGATCCTTACTCCCTGAACCAGACCAAGATTGGTGACATCAAAACCTAAGGAATTTTGAGACTCCAAAGACTTGAGCTTCTCAGCAAGCTCATCCATACGGCGAGTGGTCTCGAGGGCCTCGTCGTGCAAAGAAAATTGATCATACTGACAATCTTCAGTAACGGGGCGCCCGTTAATCCGAATCCCTTGATTCACATTGTATCTTCCGCCAATACCATTTCCAATATTTCCCGTGTTGCCAACATCATTTGCGTTACCAGTGTTCACAGGGTTATCAGCGTTCCCAGGGTTACCAGGGTTTCCCTCAGCATTTGGTATCTCCAAATCTGGATCGGGCCTCGGTTGCTCAACCAATTCCCTCAGCTTTTCTTGGCCTGCTGCCATACCAGTCATCAATGTCATGAACTGATCCATCCTTTCATGCATATCAGCCAGTTCTTTCTGTATCTGGTCCATTGCTAGTCGTGGACGGTTTTCCTTTGTCGGGTACCTGTGAACTTGCTTGGGACCAATAACTGCCTGATACAGGGAACAAACATTAGACACTGCGGTGACACCTGCAAAACAAACAAGGGTTAGTATGCATGGTATGCGATGCACTACTTATTCAATTTTAAGCCCCCCCCCCCTTAAAAAAGGGAATACCATACAAATGAATAAGCATGAGATGTTGGATGCAAATATGCAGATGATATTATGCAATGCAATGGCATGTCAATCAGAATTGCTGGATCCGCTTGAACATCTGTCAGGTTGCACTGCCTGGAGAGAAATTAAGAGGATCAAGCAAAGCACACCAAACAAAGGTCATGGGATGGATCATGTTATCCTTAATATCAACCATCCATTTTTGGTGGATTATGGTTTACACCTTATCAACACCTAAGTTTCATTGATATTAAGGATACCTGAACGGATCAACCATGAATCAAGGGTTTGTTGCAAGCCACGAGCATGGAGTTTAGGTTAAGAACCACCCAAAGGGAGTGTACTAAGGTTTAAACCTGCCAAACATGTTCTACAAAAAGGTTCCCATAGTCATAATCCCATCTTTCGGATATTATCGGAGGAACGACTACTCGTATTCCAAAAATATTCTCAAGAGAGACTCTTATGAGTGTAGTATCGCGTAACAATCGTATCAAATCTTACACTTGAACGACTTTCGCACTACATCCTACGAATAGGCCAAGATGAGTTTGGTAAACTAAGGTCCTTGGCTTCTAAGGTCTATATTGGAAAAAGTAATGTCTAACCACAACTTACTTGTGTGACATTATTGATCTCAACATGACCTCCACCAAGTGAATGGGCTTGCAAGTCAACTTGCTAAGGAATAACTCCACACAAGTCAACAAGACTATGCCATTCTCCTATCTTAATTGCACTCGAGTCCGGGTATAGAACTCATCTCACAAACAGAACCAGCAGATACGGCAGTCATATGTACACAATGCAATAAAGCAGGTAAATGCTGAAAGATAAATAACTGTACAAAAGAATAAACACCCAATAAATAAACAACCTACAAAAGCTAGGAGGGACTCGCTTAGGGAAACCAGGTCCCCAGCAGAGTCGCCAGCTGTCGCAACCTGAAAAATGGAATGCGAAAAAAACAACCGGCGAAGAAAGACAGGAGAGTCGCCACCATGCGTTATTTATCCCAAATTAGGAAAAGGAAACGCTCAAAGTAAACCTGGAAAAAGGAAAGGACAAGACAGGGTCTCGCAACCAAATCTTGGGTTCGGGAGTCGATTATGCGAAGGGAAGGTATTAGCACCCCTACGCATCCGTAGTATTCTACGGGATCCACTTTTGTAGTTCTTGTCTAAAGGGTGTGGGTTTATCTAATGTGTTATTTACTAAAAAAAGGGGGTCAAAAGAAAATGACTCGCACGGATGTCGCATCCACTGCATACGTATCTCATCTGAATATGAGAATCAGAGTCTTCGTAGCTCGGCTACCTAGGGGTTAAAGGGAAGTGTGCTCGCTAAGACATCGCGTCTTATGCCTACGTATCTCATCTGGAATGAGAATCAGAGCAAGCCGTAGTTCGGCTAACTACGGGGTTATGGATTGGGTTTTGGACGAACGACGTTACTACGCAATCTACCGGATGCTCGACCTTTGGAGACTTACTCGCCTGTAGTAGAAGGAGTTAACGTGTTCTTAGGAGAAGAAAAATCAATGAGTTGGTAGGCTTAGGGATGCTCATGCAAAAAGGAGTCCTGGACAAAGGAACCTGCATAAAGTAAACACAAAAATATTGCCTCCTATCGAGGTCTTCCAGCTAGGAAAGCAGTAAAATGCGGGAAAAATGTAAAAGTACCACACGGATGAAGATCCGAGGTAACAGCAATTAAAGGAACGATAAACCCTGAGATCCTTCCAAGCTAACACCATCAAAGAAAGTGAGTCAGTACAGGTAATCGGAATGAAACCTCCAGGCGGTATCCCACAAATAAAGTGGAACACCAGGCAAACCATCTCTGCAAGAGTCATATGAGCCCTCATAAAACAAAACTCAACAAACAGGTTAGAGAAACAAAATAGAGTAACCAAGAGTTGCCCCCAAATCAAAATATAACCACATGAATCATGCCATTAAAATTCACAAAAAGCTCACAAAAAGCAACCAAGGGTAGGAGGCATAAACCTCTTGTCAAACACATGCATCAAAAGGGTATCAAATTCACCCATAATACCTCATACATTCAGAGCATTCAAATTGAAGGCATAAAGATGATGGATATAGGGCAAACCTGATTGGAGAGATCGAATGAAATTGAATTGCACCGTTGGGTTTGCAGAGCAATCTTAGGGTTTGCTTGAGCTGAAAGTGTGTGAGTCAGAATGAACCTTTCAGAGTTGCCTGAAGGTTGCTCTGAACTCTGTTAGCTCTTCTCTCACTATCTTTTTCCAGCCAGGGTAATAGGAATAGAATGGAATTTTGTTTCACTGAAACTCTGAATTTATAACCTGATTTTTGTGGACCTGTGGGCTCAAATGAGAGAGGCCCAAGTCCAAAAATTTTCTTTTATTTATTTATTTATTCGTTTTTTTTCGTTCTTTTTTTTCGTTTTTTTTTTCATTTTTCGTTTTTTTTCAAAACACGCGGGCTTCGCCTAGCGAGCATGACAGCTCATGAACAAACCTTTACTCCTTCAAGATTAACGTTTTGACTGACGAATAGACCCCTGTTGGAAGTAACTCAAGTTTTTCCCTTGTGTTGACTGATCATCTAAATAGAACCCACAAAATGTCCTGGATGATGTTCAAGCTTCTTGGAGCTAATCCCGATTGACATGATGAAATGCAATATGAAATGTTAAATGACCTAAAAATGAATGCGTGAATAAGGAGGGCAACTTTTGGGGTGTTACACCTATGTCTATGGTTGTGGTTAAGCCATTAACTCTCCCTAACGAAGATGTAGAGGAGTTGGAAGACGCACTTGCCAAGATGAAACAAGAGAAGGATATGTGGGAAGAGAGATTCCATGCTTTAAGCCGAAAGCATGAGGAGTTGCAGCTTGAGTTTAAGGACAAAGATGCGCTTATTGAACTTCTTGAAGACCGAGCAATGAAGAGATAGAGAGAGCCAGAGGGTCCATCTTCCTCTAGTATGCCTTAGCCTTCCAGTGCTTGGAAGAAGATTGTTGATCAGCTTGTCCTTGAGAAAGGTCAGATGAAGACTTCTTTTGAGTCCGAGATCCGACGCATATGAAGGAAGTACGCCCCTGCAGCCAGATCATCTGACACCGTTGCTGAGGGACCCTTAGGATGATTAGTTTCCTTTTCTCTTGTATTTGTATTTTGGTTTCTGAAATTATACTCAGTGTAATCCTTCCAAATTTTATATGAATAAAAGAGATTTTTTATGGTCAATCAAATTGTTGTTATTGTTATTATATATTTGCAAATAAAATAGTATGTTCCTAGAAAAATAAACAAACAAAAACATTGAATTTCATGCATCATTTGCATAAACAGGTTTCTTGTGCCAGATGTCTTATCGGTTATTCTTCTGTGCTTCAGCCAAGCTGACCCACCGATACAACACTCGCGCCAATCAAACGAGAATCATGGAGAATTCGGAACAAGAAAACCGAGAGTTGAAAGATGAGATTGCTCGCCTACTCCTGCAACTCCTCCTCCTCAAAGGACTGTCATCTCCGAGGTTGTTGCCTCAATTATTCCTGTGGATGCTACTCAATCCGTTCCGACTATGCCTGCTGAATTCCCGCGGGGGATGCCACCGAATTTCATGCTTGAAGGGTTTGCGCCTACTTTTTCTTTCATGCCGACATCTAGCCTGGTCATGTTCGTACCGACTTCAGTTGCTCACACTCTGCCTCGTGTTGAGGATACCCTCTATCATTCTGAGCCGTGTGAGGGCCCCGATATTTATGAGAAGATGGACGAGATGAAGGATTAGTTCCTTGAAAATAATTGAAGATGTTAAGAGGAAAGGACTTGTTCGGTAAAAGTGCTGATGAACTTGGCTTAGTGCCGAATGTCAAGATCCCGATGAAGTTTAAAGTCCCTGACTTTGAAAAATATAAGGGAATTACTTGCCCACTTAGCCATCTTGTTATGTATGCCAGGAAAATGTCAATGCAAACTGATAATGATCAGCTATTGATTCACTACTTTCTAGACAGAGCAACTGATGCCGCTTTGAGGTGGTACATGGGGCTAGATAGTCCAAGTGCTCGCACATTTAATAATTTGGTTGAAACTTTTGTGAAATAGTATAAATACAACATGGTCATGGCACCTGATAGAGAACAGCTGAGGTCTATGTCTCAGAAGGACAAAGAGACATTCAAAGAGTATGCCCAGAGGTGGAGAGAGCTTGTTGCTCAGATCAATCCTCCGTTGGAAGAAAAGGAGATGACCAAGATTTTCCTTAAGACCCTGAGTTTGTTTTATTACGAATGAATGATTGTTAGTGCCCCAATGATTTTACCGAAATGGTAAACATGGGGATAAGGTTAGAGGAAGGAGTCCGAGAGGGACGTATGTCTAAAGAAGAGGTGTCATCGAGCAAGAAGTATGGGTGCAGTTTCTCCAGAAAGAAGAAAGGTGAGACCAATGCAATGTTAGTAGGGAGGCAGAGGAGGCCTCATGTAAAAAGAAATCTGCAACCGCGTCAGCATCATCGGCAAGTTTCATCAGTTATTCCAGTATTTTCAAACAATCAATCAGTACCAGTTCAACAACAATGTCAATAACAACCACAACAAAGAACAAACAACTACAACAACAATACCAATAATCAACAACAACAACAAAATTTTGAGAGGAAGAAGGTCTCTTTCGACCCTATTCATATGTCATATGCCGAACACTACCCGTCTTTGGTTCTCAAGAACCTACTTCAGCCAAGGAATCCGCCATGATATCGAGAATTGTTACCCGTTGAAGTATGAGGTCCAGAAGCTTGTAAAGAGTGGGATGGTGTCCTTTGAAGACCGTGCGCCGAACGTGAAAGCTAATCCATTGCCTGCTCATCTGTTAATATGGTAGATGGTTGTCTAGGAAGTTTTCGAGTGTTCGATGTGCGACGTATTCGTCGGTCCTTGGTGGAGATGCATAAGACCTTGTATACCATTAGTGATTGTGAGCATGACCATGACGGTTGTGTAATTTGCAGTGTAAACCCCCGTGGATGTTTGATTGTCAAGAGAGATATCCAGAGGTTGATGGATGAGAATGTAATCCAGATTCAACAATCGAGGGATATATATAATGTGAATGTTATAGTACTAGTGTTTAAAACCCTAGGCGGGTAGTGATTCAATTTGACAGCAGCAGCAGTAACAGTGTTAGTAGATCGGTATCACCGTTAGTGATACGGTGAGCGGGCCCCGTCCCGTATGCGTCAGATAGAGTTGTTCCTTATCAGTATAATGCTACCATGTTAGACAATGGTCAAGAGGTTCTATTGCCTACGACCAATTCTATTGTGAACATTGCCGATATAGCAAAGGTGACCCGTAATGGTTGTGTTTTTGGACCTGTGTTTCCAAAAGAGGTGATAGAGGATGTGTCTGTCAATAAGAAGGTTGATGTACCCGTAGTAAATCCAGTTACCACTCCAATGTGTCAGTCTGGTGAATCTAGAATATTGAATTTTAACGATGATGATGAGGTACTACGTTTAATTAAGAAGAGTAAATTTAATATGGTGGAACAGCTGCTCCAAACTCCTTCAAAGATTTCAGTGTTGTCTCTGCTCATGAATTCTGAAGCGCACAGAGAAGCACTACAAAGAGTGTTGGAGCAAGCTTACGTCGAGCACGATGTAACTGTGGATCAATTTGACCATATTGTGGCTAACTTTACTTCCTGCAACAACTTGAGCTTTAGTGATGAGGAACTTCCTGAGGAAGGCAGACATCACAATTTGGCACTGCATATATCAATGAACTGTAAGGAGGATGCACTGTCAAATGTGTTGGTTGATACCGATTCTTCTTTGAACGTACTTCCTAAGTCAAATATATCAAGGTTATCATATCAAGGCGCCCCGATGAGGTACAGTGGCGTGATCGTCAAAGCTTTTGATGGTTCTCGCAAGACTGTTATAGGAGAAGTGAACCTTTCGATAAAGATAGGTCTGAGTGATTTTCAAATTACTTTCCAAGTAATGGATATCCACCCGGCCTATAGCTGCTTGTTGGGAAGGCCATGGATCCATGAGGCTGGAGATGTGACATCCACTTTGCACCAAAAACTGAAATTTGTAAAGAATGGAAAGCTTGTCATTATGGGTGGAGAGAAAGCGTTGTTGGTGAGCCATCTGTCGTCTTTTTTGTATGTGGAAGATGGGGAGGAGGTTGGAACTCCGTTCCAAGCTCTATCTATTGCTGAGGTGAAGAAAACTAGGGCACTCATGTCCTCTTTTAAAGATGCGCAGAAGATTATTGAAGATGGCAGTTCGGATCAGTTGGGCCGTATGGTAGAGGTCGCCGAGAATAAAAATAGAGCTGGTTTGGGATTCCAGCGAGGGGCATCTAATGTTGAAGCTGAAGATATGCAACCGAGTTTCCGTAGCGGAGGGTTCATCCATGGTAATGAACAACACTCAACTGCTGTAATCGAGGGTGATGAGGATAAAGACTGCGCCAATTTTGTGACGCATGGAAAGGCTTGCAACAATTGGGTTGTTGTTGATGTTTCTGTTATTGTCCATCGCTTTAAGTAATTTGTTTTTCATTATTTTGAGAAAATCCTTCTCCTATGCCTAAGTGAACATTATTGGGCATTTTCAAATTTATCATCAATAAAATGCAATTCTATTCATCCACATCTATGATGTTTTTATTTTTACTTTTTGCTTTTCTAAAAATGGTTATCACATAAAACATAAATAAATAATAATTATCCATTTGCATAATATTTTGTCACAATTCACTTCTCTAAAATCAAAATATCAAATTATTATGCATGTTGGTTTCTAAACCCATTGAATACAATGATCCTACTCATTCTCCAAACTTTGAATTCCCAGTGTTTGAGGCTGAGGAAGAAAGTGATGAGGAAGTGTATGATGGATTATCTCGTCTACTTGAGCACAAGGAAAAAGCCATTCAACCATTCGAAGAGCAGATTGACTTAGTCAACTTAGGTTCCGAAGATTATGTGAAGGAAGTCAAGATTGGGTCTCAACTGTGTCCAGAAGTTAAGAAGTGGTTGATTGATCATCTCCGAGAATATTCAGATGTGTTTGCTTGGTCCTATCAAGACATGCCTGGTTTGGATTCTAAGATTGTGGAGCGTAGATTGTCGTTGAAGCCAGAATGCCCGCCAGTCAAGAAGAAATTGAGGAGGACTCATCCTAATATGGCAATAAAGATCAAAGAAGAAGTGCAAAAGCATATCGATGCCGGTTTCCTTGTTACTGCTGAGTATCCGTAATGGGTGGCCAATATTGTGCCTGTTCTTAAGAAGGATGGAAAAGTCCATATGTGTGTTGATTATAGAGATTTGAACAAAGCAAGTCCAAAAGATGATTTCCCTCTGCCACACATTGATATGTTGGTAAACAATAAAACTAAATTCAAAGTCTTCTCATTTATGGTTCCAGTTATAATTAGATCAAGATGGCACCCGAAGATATAGAGAAGACCACATTCATTACACCTTGGGGAACATTCTGTTATAGAATGATGCCTTTCGGTTTAAAGAATGTTGATGCAACATACCAGAGAGTTGTGACCACTCTTTTTCATGATATGATGCATAAAGAGATTGAAGTCTATGTTGATGATATGATTGCTAAATCCAGTGATGAAGAGGAACATGTGGAGCATTTATTTAAGTTATTCCAGCGTTTGAGGAAGTACAAACTCCGCTTGAATCCCAATAAGTGTACATTTGGTGTTCGTTCTAGTAAGTTGTTGAGCTTTATTGTTAGCGAGAAGGGTATTGAAGTTGATCCTACCAAGGTCAAAGCAATACGAGAGATGCATGCGCCCAAAACTGAGAAGCAAGTCAGAGGTTTTCTCGGCCGCTTGAACTATATCTCAAGATTCATTTCACATATGACTACCACATGTGCGCCTATATTCAAGCTTCTTCGGAAAGAGCAGTCTTGTGATTGGACCGAGGATTTCCAGAAAGCTTTTGACAATATCAAAGAATATCTGCTTGAGCCTATGATTCTGTCACCGCCTATTGAAGGAAGACCATTGATCATGTGTTTGACTGTGCTTGAAGAAAGTATGGGTTGTATTCTTGGTCATCAAGATGAAACTGAAAAGAAAGAATATGCAATTTACTACCTCAGTAAGAAATTCACCGACTGTGAGACTCGGTATTCTATGCTTGAAAAGACTTGTTGCGCATTGGCTTGGGCTGCTAAGCATCTTCGTCAGTATATGTTGAATCATACTACTTGGTTGATATCCAAAATGGATCCAATCAAGTATATTTTTGAGAAGCCTGCTTTAACTGGGAGGATTTCCCGTTGGCAGATGTTGTTATATGAGTATGATATTGATTACTGATATCAAAAAGCTATCAAGGGTAGTGTTTTGGCTAACCATTTGGCTCACCAACCGATTGAAGACTACCAGTCAGTACAATATGTTTTTCCTGACGAAGAGATCTTGTACTTGAAAATGAAATAGTGTGATGAACCATTGCTTGAAGAAGGACCAAAACCTGGTCCCTGTTGGGGCATGGTATTGGATGGAGTTGTTAATCAGTGTGGTAATGGCATTGGGGCAACGATTATTACTCCTCAAGGCACTCATCTTCCGTTTACAGCTAGATTGTCTTTCAAGTGTACAAATAATATGGCCGAGTATGAAGCTTGCATTATGGGGCTTGAAGAGGCCATTGATCTCATAATCAAATATCTCGACATCTATGGAGATTCAGCTTTTGTTGTGAATCAGATCAAAGGTGAATGGGAGATTAATCAACCCGGTTTGATACCATATCAAGATTATGCGAGGAGGATTTCAAATTTCTTTACAAAGGTTGAATTTCATAATATCCCTCGAGATGAAAACCGGATGGGAGATGCTCTTGCAACGTTGGCTTCAATGATTATGGTAAAATTCTGGAATGAAGTTCTCAATTTGACTGTGATGTGTCTTGATAGGCCAGCTCATGTGTTTGCTGTTGAAGAAGTCAAAGATGAAAAGTCGTGGTATTTCAACATCAAATGTTTTCTCCAAAGTCAGATTTACCTGCCTGGGGCATCTCTGAAAGATAAGAAGACTTTGAGGAGATTAGCTTGGAACTTCTACCTGAATGGTGATGTGTTCTACAAGATAAATTTTGATATGGTCCTACTCAGATGCGTGGATAGACACAAAGCAGACCTGTTGATGACTGAAGTCCATGAAGGTTCCTTTGGTACTTACTCCAATGGACGTGGTATGACTAAGAAGATGTTGAGAGCATGTTACTATTGGCTGACAATCGAATCTGACGGTTGCAAGTTTGTGAAGAAATGCCACAAATGTCAAATATATGCAGATAAGATTCATGTTCCTCTGACACTATTGAATGTCATTTCCTCTCCATGGCCCTTCTCCATGCGGGGAATCGATATGATTGGCATGATTGAGCCTAAAGCTTCAAACGGACATCGTTTCATTCTGGTGGATATTGATTACTTCACAAAGTGGGTTGAGGCGATATCGTATGCGAATGTAACCAAGCAAGTTGTTGTAAGGTTTATCAAGAATCAGATTATATGTAGTTATGGTGTGCCAAGTAAGACCATTACTGATAATGGATCTAACTTGAATAATAATATGGTGGAAGCTCTTTGCAAAGACTTCAATATTGCACATCATAATTCTCCCCCCTACAGACCCAAGATGAATGGGGTTGTTGAAGCTGTAAACAAGAACATCAAGAAGATCATTCAAAAAATGGTTGTGACGTACAAGAATTGACATGAGATGCTCCCATTTTTACTTTTCATGGGTACCGTACATTCGTCCGCACTTCAACAGGGGCAACCCCCTTCTCACTTGTTTATGGTATGGAAGTTATGCTCCCAGTAGAGGTTAAGATCCCATCATTACAGGTCTTGATGGAAGCCAAGTTGACAGAAGTTGAATGGTGTCAAACCAGGTATGATCAACTGAATTTGATTGAAGAGAAGAGATTAACTGCCATGTTTCATGGTCAGTTATATCAGCAAAGAATGAAGGAAGCATTTGATAAGAAGGTCAAACCTCGTGTATTTAGAGAAGGTGACCTTGTGCTCAAGAAGATTTTATATTTCAAACCAGATTCTAGGGGCATATGGACTCCTAATTACGAAGGTCCATATGTTGTTAAGAAAGCCTTTATAGGCGGTGCTTTGATTCTTACAACTATGGATGGTGAAGAGTTGACGCATCCTGTGAATGCCGATGCAGTCAAGAAATACTTCGCCTAAAAAGAAAAGAACAGCTCGCTAAGTTAAAAACACGAAAGGGAGATCCAGGCAAAAGTTAGAGATATAAAACAGAAGATTTATCCCGATGAATTGAGTACCCCACCTTTGGGCAATTTATGCAAAAATTAGGGATTGTGGCAAGTAACTGCATCCGGTTGACCTTCAGTCTTGAAGACATTCTTGAGCACGTCATATGGTTCTGATTCATCTTCAACCAAAGCCAAGAGTGCGGTGGATATCGAAGATGGTAGAAGGATTAGTGATTATTGTATTAGATGTAGCCCTTTTCCATATAAATTACCATTTTCAACTTTTGTAAAGATCTATGGAGTCTTGTCACTTATAGACTACCATTCTATTAAATAAAGTTGAGCTTTTTATCCAATTATTTCTACTCTTATTTATTTCAGCTAAATAGAATTAAATTTTATGATGATCATTTTGAAATTGAATTTAAAAATTAAAGTCTTGTTTTTCTTAAATAATAAAAAGCAATTACTTTTTAAGAGCAATCGATTTCATTTAAGGAATATCAACAGCAGTCTGAGAACAGGTAAATCCTAAAATACGAAGCATTGTTGGTCTTCCCCAAGCAGTTAGTTCGGTCATATTTTTCCGAACGACAACTCAACATCTACAGCCGAGTTTTATTGGTTTCCCCAACCGAGTTTATATTTGCCTCCCTACTTTTGAGTTGTAGGCGTGTTGTCTCAGCGGTTTACATGGATTCAACAGAGATTTTTATCTCCCCTCAGGTCGTCAGCAGAGTTTGTGCTTGATCCCTGTTAGCACTGATTCTTGAGAAATATTTCTGGTCCTCTGCAAGGTTATCTCCCATTTGATATGGTGTTGACCTAAAATTCTCCGCAGAGTTGATGAAGCAGATCCTCATCAGATCTTTTCTCTTTCCTCTAGCCATAGTCGAGCCTTTGAGAAGAATGATTCACGTTCATCCTTTACATATCTTTCTCCAGTTGGTGTTTCCCTCCTGTTTAGATTGGCTCAGTGTTGTATCGATGATTCATATCAGTGACATTCGTATCCTTCGTGATTGTTTTGTCAGCAAAATCATCAGATATACATATACACATACATTCATAGATTTCATCATTTGCATTTATTATTGCATTTTTGTTATTCATCCTTTTTCTGATCCTCTCCTATGGTGGTATCCTTTTCCCATGTAGATTCGGTGTGTTTGTCCTCTTTCAATTATAGAGTGTCAGCCACTTAAGCAGAAAAAATTTAACCTTTCTCATTCCCCATGAAGTTATTTCGTCGTGGATCATTATTATTTCAGCTTCCTCCTAGTGGATTATCTGGATGGAACCACTCCCCCTGAGTTATGTCCTCATTGGATTGAGTCTTTGATTGACCTTTTCTTTCTAGCTCTTACCTAGATAGATGCTTTTGGTCCCACGAGAGTCTATTACCCAGTAACTGGTAATATTCTTCTCGATATGCGAGTATTTTACTTTTGCCCAATACCCGGTAAAAGTAATCTACTTCCTTTATTTCTCCCCAGCGGATTTATTTTCCCGTTTCCCCAGGAAGTCTATCCTTGATATGTTCATTCTAACCAATGACGGGTATTCTTTCCCTTTTGAGTTTATCCTCGATATGTTCATCTTAACTGATGACGAATATTCTCGTTCTGGTATTCTACCCAGTAAAAAAGGTAGTTGTAATACCTATTTCATTCCCTAGAGGGTTAATCCTTGATATGTTCATCCTAACTGATGATGGGTTTCCTCCTCTTTGCGGTCTTCTGCCCAGTAACCGGTAGTTGTAAATCCTGCATCCCCTTTACGGAGTCTATCCTTGATATGTTCATCTTAACCGGTGACAAATATTCTCTTTTGGTTTTCTATCCAGTAACTGATAGATATAATTCATATTTCTCCCCTCGGAGTATATCCTTGATATTTTCATCTTAACCGAAGATGGATGTTCTCTTTTTGGTATTCTATCCAGTAACTGATAGATGTAATTCCTACTTTTTCCTAGCAGTCTATCCTTGGTATGTTCATCTCAACTGATGACAGATATTCTTCCCTTTGAGTCTATCCTTGATATGTTCACTTTAACCCGTGACGGATATTCTCTTTCTTAGGTCGTCTACCCAGTAATCGATAGTTGTAAACCCTATTTGGCATTTCCCCATTTGGTTATTCTTATCCAGTAACTGGTAATGAATACACCTCATGTCGCCCTCAATGAGTCATCCTTGATATGTTTACCCTAACCGGTAACAAATGTCCTCTCTATCAGATTACGTTATCTCCTTACCCAGTAACCGGTAGTGGATAATATACTTATATTACTTCTGTGTCGAAGATCTTTTCTTCCCCAGTTGAGTTCGGGTGCGTATTTCCTCAGTGAAATTGCCATTTCCTGTTTGGTTCAGGTATTTCAGTTTTGTTCTGATTTACCTATTTCCCCTGCAGATTTTTCCTTTATCCCCGGCTAAGTCTTTCCATTGATTTATTTTCATGGAGTCCCTCGTGTCCTCCAATAGTTTTAAGTCGTAGCCTGGCCTACGCACAACTTTTTATCCCCCAGGGTCTCTGTCTCCTAGTGAGTTTTCCTTAGGGAATGCATTATGCTCCTATGGACTTTCAGTCTCTCCATATTCTTTTCCTTTGTGGCAATAATTTCCCCACAAAGACTATTTTTAACATTTCATATCATATGCATCATGAGACCTATTAGGGACCAACATTTGTTTCTATTGTTGTTATTTAAGTCCATTCTACTAAGTCGATACGAAGATTTTAACATTCACCTCCTCAGCTAGAACGTCCTTAAATAGGGGAAGCTGTAAGACCCTAATTTTGACCCTAAGATCCCTCATGCTATCTCATCATATGCATTAGCATTGGGATCAGACTTTGGCATCCTCCTTGCCCTTTATTCATTGGGTTTGCATTTGGGAGAGATCACCAAGCACATGTGATTGTATCATACTTCATTTTTCTTTGTTTACTAACCAAAATATCAAAAATATGTCAATGTATAGTTTGTTGCTTTTATAGGTAGTGTGTGTGCTCACCTATGCTCTATCAAGCTCATATCTAGGGTTTGAGACCCTCAATGAAAGGAGCTCAATCAAAATATGGTTCACATTGGCTCTAATTATCATATATGGATCCCCGTGATCTTCACATGTTATTTTGATCAAGAAATCATCAAGAGTTTGGAGTTAGTTTGCCTTGGAAACCCTAATTCATTTAGGTATCTTATGTGACTTCTTCAACAAGTTTCTTCAACCATTGATAAAATATTTCAAGGTATACCTCACATTACATAATCTTGTCGCACCTCGAAAAATGCGATCCCTCGCGATAGGACGCGGAAAAATGTTCGAAACAGAGTCTCCACCGAACATTATTTATTCCTAATGAAGGAATTGGAAAATATCGAGAAAACCTTTAGAAATAAGAATAATGGTCGTCGCAACCATATTCGGGTTCGGGAGTCGATTACGCAAGGGGAAGGTATTAGCACCCCTCACGTCCGCTGTACTCAACGGGAACCTTTTAGTCTGATTTTGCTATTTGACTGTTAATTGACTGTTAATTGACTGTTATTTGCTTGCTTCGAGTGACTAGAATCGATGATAGATATGGATGAAGACCTCAGGAGGGGGAATGAGGAGGTTTTTTATTAGTGTGCTCGCGAAGATACAACAATCTCCTGCCTACGTATCCTTATGGTGCAATAAGGAAATCAGAGCATTCGTAGTTTGGGCTACTACGAATAATTGGTGGGTTTTGTTTTGATGAACGACTGTGTAGGTCGGCGTTCTAACGGCTAAACGCTGGCTTGTCTACTCTCGGTGGAGGCTCTAGCACTGGTTTGTTGGGCGCATTAGAAAGGATTGACAGTGTTCTTTTGAGAAGGGTTTTGGTCACGCGGGGGTGACAAGTTGAATTGATGTGTTTGGGTTTGATTGGTTTCGATCGCACGGGGGCGAGAAGTTAGGTTTGATGTGTTTGAGATGTTTTTTGAAAAACGACGAAAGATTGAGCAATGTGGTGTACACCAATCGTCCAATTCTTTCGAGGAATAATAAGGCGACCGCCTTCTATTCCCTTTTCGTTCGAATTATTTTGAAAGTTTGTTTGTGGATGTTGAATATGCACGGTGTAACACCCCGATAAAATATGATAATTATTTAATTTAAGTTAATAGTATATTATTAATTTAATTAAATAATTGGATTATTATTATTGGATTATTATTATTATTATTGTAATAATAGAGTTGGAAATAAAAAGGTCCCATTTGGTAAAAGGGGGTTTTCACGTGAAAACAGAAAAACGACTCTAAAGTGGAAAAGGGCAAAGAGCAAGAGAACGAGGGTTGAAGAAAGGAAAAAGCTGGAAGCAAAAGGTTGTCGGATTTACTCAGGTAAGGGGGTTTATCGTCGTTTAATGGGTATTATGGGTTAACATGTAATGGGTAGTGATAAGCCATTGATTTGTCCCTAATTGGAATGATGAATGCTGTAAATTGGGAACTGATGGATGAACGAGATATGGGTTATAATGGGAGAAGATCCGTAAGAATTAGATGGAATAATGTTAGAATTTGTGAAATTGAATAGGGTATGATTCGTGTTAGATGATATGAATGAATTCTGTGTAAAAATTGGACTGTGGGAGGTTGGATTTGGGAAACCTCGTAGCAGAGAGAACCCATAACAAATCTGGAAATTCTGGTTCTGGTCATACGCGTATGGCACTAGGCAATACGCGTATGAGATGGCCTGGAGGGGGGAAAAACTGGCGCTGATACGCGCCATACGCGTGTATTACGCGTATCCTGTGTTGGTACGCGTATGGGGTGAGGCCATACGCGTATGGATGAGGAAGATGATGATTTTAACGTAGTTTTGTCTTTGTTGGTACGCGTATGAGGAAGTGGTACGCGTAGCATACGCGTATGGGACAGGCCAATACGCGTATGGGTTTGGCTAGAAAATGGGCCATACGCGTATGGGCATGAGGCATACGCGTATGGGCAGAATTGTGATTTTTCCTGAGCTGTTGTTGTGCAGTTTCGGTCGTTTCAGCTGAGTAATGTAATTTAGCTGATGTATGCTATAGTAGGGACCATTTCCCGTTGTTTTGAGTAGTGTAGGTATTAGTAGAGTGTGCTAATACTGTGACTGATTATTTGACATGATGTGATTCTGGGATAAATATGCTGATGATGTGTGATTGTATGCATAATGCTGTGAATGTATCTGTTATGTATGCAATTGTGAATGGACTGTTTATGGCTTAGAGTGTGAGCATATGTCCATCTTGGATTGTTGTTGTTGGTTGCATGCTAGGTGATTTAGCATGCATAGTATGGCCTTTATGGTGGTAGCTAATTCCCATGGTGAGGAATTAGTGAGTGAATTATCATGGATTATTGTTGATGTTTGCATGCTAGGTGATTAGCGTGCATAGCATGGCCTTCAGGGTGGTAGCTAATTCCCATGGTGAGGAATTAGTGAGTGAGTCACTAGGTCTCAAATGAGTGGGACTAGTGAGCTTGGTAGCCGTATCTGGATTTGATCGGTGAGGTTGAACTATATGTTCACGAATAGTCGGTACCGCATGCATGGAGTCTCATTGCATAATGTATGTATGGCGTATAATATGAATGGATGTATTCCAATATTATACGTGTTGTTTTGTGTTGGTGTTGAGTATGATTATGATTATGAGTTGATGTTGCCGTTGCTGAATGTGTGATCTGATTAGGGTGATGATATGTGTTAAATTACTTAGCATTACATGATATTTTATAATGCTTATTATATCGATTGAGGAACTCACCCTTACAACTATGTTTCAGGTAACGAGCAGTGATTGAGTAGAAGCTAGTGCTTGGAGTCTAGTGTAGTTCCTTAGTGGGTCATGCTCTGGTAGATGTAACATCGGGACGGGATGTTTTACCTTGTTTCATTTGTTGGTTGTTGAACAGTTTTACATGTAATGTGTTACATGGTTTGCATACTGTTAGATCTTCTATCAGCTGCGAATTGTGCAATGTCTTAATTTGATTTATAAATGAGCATGACAAGCTATTTTGATGAATGGTGTGAAGTGTCAAGTGTGACACCCTTAATTGCATATTTACTCTGATTTATATTTTGTTGTTTTAATTTAAAAGTTGGGGTATTTTAAAAAGGGTGTTACATTAGTGGTATCAGAGCATAGTCGGTCGAGTCGAGTCGTAATTATTCTGTTTCCCTGTACGTGATAGGTGTTGCGTAACCCTATCAGTACTTATTGTTTTAGCTTGTTGGGTTTTCAGAATAGAGATGGCTGGAAGAGGTAGAGACGATGCTGCGATTGCCGAGGCTCTGGGTATGCTAGCTGGAGTACTTGGAGGGAATCTGAATGTTGTGGGATTGGGAGCTGCTCGTCAACTGAGTGAGTTCCAGAAGAACAATCCTCCAATGTTCAAGGGAGCATACGATCCAGATGGTGCTCAAAAGTGGTTGAAGGAGATTGAGAGGATCTTCCGAGTGACTGAGTGTGTCGATAACCAGAAGGTCAGGTTCGGTACGCATATGCTGTCAGAGGAAGCAGATGATTGGTGGGTTGCTACCCGCACTGAGTTAGAAGTTGCTGGGAATGCTGAGATCACTTGGGCGGTGTTCAGAGAGAGATTCCTGAGGAAGTACTTTCCATAGGATGTCAGAGGAAAGAAAGAGATAGAGTTCTTAGAATTGAAGCAGGGCAACCGGTCTGTTACTGAGTATGCTGCTAAGTTCACAGAGCTGTCAAAGTATTACACTCCCTATGATGAGGCTACTGGGGAATTTTCAAAATGTGTGAAGTTTGAGAACGGGTTACGTCCCGAGATCAAGCAGGCTATTGGGTATCAGCGGATTAGAGTGTTTTCTGACTTGGTCGACTGTTGCAGGATTTATGAACAGGATACCAAGGCCAGAGCGGAGAGCTATCAGCAGAGGGTTGATAGGAAAGGCAAGAATCAGAATGATCGTGGAAAACCGTATGCAGCTGGCAAGGGTTTCCAGAGACAGAGTGGGATGAAGAGACCTAGTGGGGGAGACTCCAGTGCCCCTGCTAAGTGTTTCAGATGTGGTCAGGCTGGACATCGTATCCATGAGTGTACCAGTACTGAGAAGAAGTGTTTCAAGTGTGGAAAAGGTGGTCACTTGGCTGCAGAGTGCCGGTTGAAGACTGTGACTTGTTTCAACTGTGGAGAGGTGGGTCATATCAGTCCACAGTGTCCTAAGCCGAAGAGAGAGAACCAGTCGGGGGGCAAGGTCTTTGCTTTATCGGGTTCTGAGACTTCTGCAGATGATCGTTTGATCCGAGGTACGTGTTATATTAATGGCTTTCCTCTTGTAGCTATTATTGACACAGGTGCGACTCATTCCTTTATATCTTTGGATTGTGCTGTGAAACTTAAATTAGAGATATCTGAGATGCATGGTAGTATGGTGATTGATACTCCTGCGAAGGGTTCAGTGACTACTACTTCAGTTTGTTTAAATTGTCCTTTGAGTATTTTTGGTAGAGACTTTGGGATGGACCTCGTGTGTCTTCCACTAGTGCAGATTGATGTTATCCTGGGTATGAACTGGTTGGTGTTTAACCGAGTTTATATCAACTGTTTTGATAAGACGGTGATCTTTCCTGAGATTGAGGAAGGAAAGAGTTTGTTTCTATCAGCAAGGCAGGTGAATGAGGCAGTAGCAGATGGGGCAGAGTTGTTTATGCTGTTAGCGACTTTGGAGGCTAAAGATAAACTGGTGATTTGCGATCTAGCCGTGGTGTGTGATTTTCCTGATGTGTTTCCTGAAGAAGTGAATGAATTACCACCAGAGCGTGAAGTTGAGTTCTCGATTGATTTGGTACCTGGTACTAGGCCGATATCGATGGCTCCGTACCGTATGTCTGCTGTTGAGTTAACTGAATTGAAGAGTCAGCTGGAAGATCTGTTGGATAAGAAATTTATTCGTCCGAGTGTGTCACCGTGGGGTGCACTAGTGTTATTGGTTAAGAAAAAAGAAGGTATTATGAGGTTGTGTGTGGACTACAGGCAACTGAATAAAGTGACGATCAAGAATCGGTATCCTTTGCCGAGGATTGATGATTTGATGGATCAGTTGGTTGGTGCGAGTGTGTTCAGCAAAATAGATTTGAGATCGGGTTATCATCAGATACGTGTGAAAACTGAGGATATTCAGAAGACTGCTTTCAGAACAAGGTATGGACATTATGAGTATTCTGTAATGCCTTTTGGTGTGACTAATGCGCCTGGAGTATTTATGGAGTATATGAATAGGATTTTCCATCCTTACCTAGACAAGTTTGTTGTGGTGTTTATTGACGATATTTTGGTGTATTCGAAATCGGAAGAAGAGCATGCTGAGCATTTGAGAATGGTTTTAGGAGTTCTACGAGAAAAGAAGTTATTTGCTAAGATGTCTAAGTGTGAATTTTGGTTAGAAGAGGTTAGTTTTCTCGGTCATGTGATTTCAAGAGGTGGTGTTGCTGTTGATCCTTCTAAGATAGAAGCGGTATCTAAGTGGGAAGCTCCGAAGTCAGTTTCTGAGATAAGGAGTTTTCTTGGACTTGCAGGTTATTATAGGAAGTTCATTGAAGGATTTTCTAAGTTGGCGTTACCGTTGACGATGTTGACTAGAAAGGGGCAAGCGTTTGTTTGGGACTCAAAATGTGAAGAAGGTTTCCAAGAGTTAAAGAGAAGGTTAACTACTGCTCCTATTCTGATATTACCAAGTCCGTCGGAACCATTTGAGGTTTACTGTGATGCTTCATTGTTGGGTTTGGGTGGTGTTTTGATGCAGAATAAGCAGGTTGTAGCTTATGCTTCGAGACAACTGAAGGTTCATGAGAGGAACTATCCGACACATGATTTAGAGTTGGCAGCTGTGGTATTTGTTCTGAAGTTATGGAGGCATTACTTGTACGGGTCAAGATTTGAGGTTTTCAGTGACCATAAAAGTTTAAAGTATTTGTTCGATCAGAAAGAGCTGAATATGAGACAGAGGAGATGGTTATAGTTTCTGAAGGATTATGACTTTGGTTTGAATTACCATCCGGGTAAAGCAAACGTAGTGGCTGATGCATTGAGTCGGAAATCATTGCATATGTCTATGTTAATGGTTAAGGAATTGGATTTAATTGAGCAGTTTAGTGACTTGAGTTTGGTGTGTGAGAGTACTCACAATAGTGTTAAATTGGGAATGTTGAAGTTAACGAGTGGTATTCTGGATGAGATTAGAGAGGGTCAGAAATCCGATGTGCTTTTGGTTCATAAGTTGACTCTAGTGAATCAAGGTCAAGGTGGTGAATTCAGAGTTGATGAGAATGGTGTTTTGAAATTTGGTAATCGGGTGTGTATTCCGGATGTTACCGAACTTAAGAAGAGTATTCTTGAGGAAGGACATCGTAGTGGCCTGAGTATTCATCCTGGGGCTACGAAGATGTATCATGATTTGAAAAAGTTATTTTGGTGGTCGGGAATGAAAAAAGAAATTGCGAGTTTTGTTTATTCTTGTTTGACTTGTCAGAAGTCAAAGATTGAGCATCAGAAGCCGTCTGGGCTAATGCAACCGTTGGCTATCCCAGAGTGGAAGTGGGATAGTATCAGTATGGATTTTGTTTCTGGTTTACCGAGGACAATTAAGAATTTTGAAGCTATTTGGGTGATTGTTGACAGATTGACAAAATCGGCTCATTTCATTCCGATCAGAATGGATTATCCGTTAGAGAGATTAGCTGAGTTGTATATCGAGAAAATTGTAAGTTTGCATGGTATTCCGTCGAGTATTGTTTCAGACAGAGATCCTAGATTTACATCGAAGTTCTGGGAAGGTTTGCAGAGGGCTTTGGGAACTAAGCTGAGATTCAGTTCTGCATATCATCCGCAGACTGATGGTCAGACTGAGAGGACGATTCAGTCACTGGAGGATCTTTTGAGGGCTTGTGTTTTGGAAAAGGGAGGTGCTTGGGATTGTCATTTGCCTTTGATTGAGTTTACCTACAACAATAGTTTTCATTCGAGCATTGGTATGACACCGTTTGAAGCTTTGTATGGTAGGAGGTGTCGGACACCTTTATGTTGGTATGAGTCCGGTGAGAGTGTTGTGGTTGGACCGGAGATTGTTCAACAAACTACGGAAAAGATTAAGATGATTCAGGAGAAGATGAGGATTGCTCAGAGTCGTCAGAAGAGTTATCACGACAAGAGGAGGAAGTCACTTGAGTTTCAAGAGGGAGATCATGTGTTTCTTCGTGTTACTCCGATAACTGGGGTTGGTCGAGCTTTGAAGTCGAAGAAGTTGACACCTCGATTTATTGGTCCTTATCAGATTTTGGAGAGGATATGGGAGGTAGCCTATCGTATCGCTTTACCGCCGTCACTTGCAAATTTGCATGAGGTTTTTCATGTGTCTCAGTTGAGGAGATACATTCCTGATCCGTCGCATGTGGTCCAAGTAGATGATGTACAGGTGAGAGATAACCTGACTGTTGAAACATCACCTATGAGGATCGAGGATCGAGAGTTGAAGCAGTTGCGGGGTAAAGAGATTGCTTTGGTAAAGGTAGCTTGGGGAGGACCAGCAGGTGGCAATGTAACTTGGGAACTTGAGAGTCAGATGAAGGAGTCTTATCCAAAGTTATTTGCTGGAGGTATGTTTTCGAGGACGAAAACTCTTTTAGTGGGGGAGAGTTGTAACACCCCGATAAAATATGATAATTATTTAATTTAAGTTAATAGTATATTATTAATTTAATTAAATAATTGGATTATTATTATTGGATTATTATTATTATTATTATTGGAATAATAGAGTTGGAAATAAAAAGGTCCCATTTGGTAAAAGGGGGTTTTCACGTGAAAACAGAAAAACGACTCTAAAGTGGAAAAGGGCAAAGAGCAAGAGAACGAGGGTTGAAGAAAGGAAAAAGCTGGAAGCAAAAGGTTGCCGGATTTACTCAGGTAAGGGGGGTTTATCGTCGTTTAATGGGTATTATGGGTTAACATGTAATGGGTAGTGATAAGCCATTGATTTGTCCCTAATTGGAATGATGAATGCTGTAAATTGGGAACTGATGGATGAACGAGATATGGGTTATAATGGGAGAAGATCCGTAAGAATTAGATGGAATAATGTTAGAATTTGTGAAATTGAATAGGGTATGATTTGTGTTAGATGATATGAATGAATTCTGTGTAAAAATTGGACTGTGGGAGGTTGGATTTGGGAAACCTCGTAGCAGAGAGAACCCATAGCAGATCTGGAAATTCTGGTTCTGGTCATACGTGTATGGCACTAGGCAATACGCGTATGAGATGGCCTGGAGGGGGGAAAAACTGGCGCTGATACGCGCCATACGCGTGTATTACGCGTATCCTGTGTTGGTACGCGTATGGGGTGAGGCCATAGGCGTATGGATGAGGAAGATGATGATTTTAACGTAGTTTTGTCTTTGTTGGTACGCGTATGAGGAAGTGGTACGCGTAGCATACGCGTATGGGACAGGCCAATACGCGTATGGATTTGGCTAGAAAATGGGCCATACGCGTATGGGCATGAGGCATACGCGTATGGGCAGAATTGTGATTTTTCCTGAGCTGTTGTTGTGCAATTTCGGTCGTTTCAGCTGAGTAATGTAGTTTAGCTGATGTATGCTATAGTAGGGACCATTTCCCGTTGTTTTGAGTAGTGTAGGTATTAGTAGAGTGTGCTAATACTGTGACTGATTATTTGACATGATGTGATTCTGGGATAAATATGCTGATGATGTATGATTGTATGCATAATGCTGTGAATGTATCTGTTATGTATGCAATTGTGAATGGACTGTTTATGGCTTAGAGTGTGAGCATATGTCCATCTTGGATTGTTGTTGTTAGTTGCATGCTAGGTGATTTAGCATGCATAGTATGGCCTTTATGGTGGTAGCTAATTCCCATGGTGAGGAATTAGTGAGTGAATTATCATGGATTGTTGTTGATGTTTGCATGCTAGGTGATTAGCGTGCATAGCATGGCCTTCAGGGTGGTAGCTAATTCCCATGGTGAGGAATTAGTGAGTGAGTCACTAGGTCTCAAATGAGTGGGACTAGTGAGCTTGGTAGCCGTATCTGGATTTGATCGGTGAGGTTGAACTATATGTTCACGAATAGTCGGTACCGCATGCATGGAGTCTCATTGCATAATGTATGTATGGCGTATAATATGAATGGATGTATTCCAATATTATACGTGTTGTTTTGTGTTGGTGTTGAGTATGATTATGATTATGAGTTGATGTTGCCGTTGCTGAATGTGTGATCTGATTAGGGTGATGATATGTGTTAAATTACTTAGCATTACATGATATTTTATAATGCTTATTATATCGATTGAGGAACTCACCCTTACAACTATGTTTCAGGTAACGAGCAGTGATTGAGTAGAAGCTAGTGCTTGGAGTCTAGTGTAGTTCCTTAGTGGGTCATGCTCTGGTAGATGTAACATCGGGACAGGATGTTTTACCTTGTTTCATTTGTTGGTTGTTGAACAGTTTTACATGTAATGTGTTACATGGTTTGCATACTGTTAGATCTTCTATCCGCTGCGAATTGTGCAATGTCTTAATTTGATTTATAAATGAGCATGACAAGCTATTTTGATGAATGGTGTGAAGTGTCAAGTGTGACACCCTTAATTGCATATTTACTCTGATTTATATTTTGTTGTTTTAATTTAAAAGTTGGGGTATTTTAAAAAGGGTGTTACACACGGTAGTGAGGCGTACGCCTCCTACTTGATTATTCAAAGAATAATGAGGCATACGCCCCTTATTCCTTTATCCAAGTTTATTTAACGTGTTTTAGTCGGAAGTCGATAATTTGTGCAATATGGCGTACGCCAATTATTCAAATAATCGAGAGAGGGCGAGGCGTATGCCTCCCCTCTTTTATCATCCGAAGTTTAAATTGTAAAAGATGTGTTTAGATGTTTGCATTTGGTTTGTGAAAATAGTTTGAATTTTGAATTGGTAGGTTTGGATCGATAGATGATTTGAGCAATGTGGCGTACGCCAATTATTCAAATAATCAAGGAATGGTGAGGCGTACGCCTCCCATTCTCTATCGAAGTTTGAGTGAAAGTTTATTTTGTGAAATTGGATTTGATCTGAAATGTGATTTGAGCTTGTATGATTATTAGGGTTTTATTTGAATGACGAAAATCCGAGCAATATGGCGTACGCCAATTATTCGAATAATCGAGAGATAATGAAGCGGGTTTTCACTATTCTCCTTTTCATTCAAAGATTAATAGAGCTTTTAGAATTTAAAATTAATTGGGGGAGTGATTTTAATGTTATGGAGTTTTAGGGTTTTAAATGAATGACGAAAATCCGACCAATATGGCGTACGCCAATTATTCGAATAGTCGAGAGATAGTGAAGCGGAAGCTTACTATTCTCCTTTTCATCCCAATGTTTATGTTTAAAAGAGAAAATTCTTTTGAAATTGAATGGTTTGGAAAAATAATTTGAAGTTGTGTGATTTAAGATTTAATCGGGTGACAAGAACTCGCGCAATATGGCGTACGCCAATTATTCAAGTGCTTGAGAAATAGTGAAGCGTGCGCTTCCTATCTCCTTTTCATCCCAAGTTTATGTCTAAAAGAAAAATTCTTTTGAAATTGAATGGTTTGGAAAAATAATTTGAATTTGTGTTTATGAATGAAATGAATTTTATTTAGTGTATTATTTCATCTACTCGATTAATCAATAACCAAGTAGGTTTCATTGTAAGGAAGCCCAAGAGTAAGCTATGTGAGGTTGATGGCGACGCTTTAAAAGCAATCGACTTACAAGGGTTTTTAAAAGTGGGCTCGATGTTGAATCGAGAATTGTACGATTTATGCTTTTTGAAATTGGTTTGTGTTGTTGATGAATTGACATTGAATAAAATTGAAAATGATTTATGAAGTGGTGATGACATGAAATAGTTTTTTTTTGTTTGAAACAATGTGAAGTTTGTGAGAGTGGAAGAAGTTAATCAATTTCTTTTTAACAAAATTAATTTATTAAAATTTGATTAAATTGATTAATTAAATTAGTAAAAATTAATTATCAAAATTATTTAATTAAATTAAATAATTAAGTTAATTAAAATTAATTAATAGAAATTAAACTAATTAAAGATTTTAATCAATTAATTAAGTCAAAAGAGAAAGAAAATGGGTATTAACATTGATTTAATCGGTATGTGTAGATGAAGATGTTCTCGGAACCGGTTTGAGCATAAGGACAATATGATTGATGTCCTATGCGAGGTTGTAACGCGGTGAAAATGTACAAATTAATATATTAGAACTTGGGCGGCATAACGGCATTGAATTACCGAATCTTTGGATTAAAAGGAAATCGATTTTAACGTAATAAAACTAATCAACAACACAGTATTATTTCCAATATCTCCTGGATCCCATCACATGAGAAGTGCAATAAATCAACAGCCACAAATTTGACCCTTTTTATTTTGAAAATATAAACCAGTACATGAACAAAATTTTGACCCATTTTATTTTGAAAATATAACTGATAACAATAAACAAGTAAAAAACAATGAGAACAGCCACAAATGGAGAGGGAACTCTTAGCATTCTTTACACTTTCAACTGAAATTCAACATTAGTATTCAACACCATAGACACAAGTTAGAAACTTCAACTTTTTTCCAAAAAAAACAAAAAGATTTTGCCAAGCTTGGACGTAGTAATTAGCAGCAATGGATTATATGCATTTGAGTCGAAAATATAAACACAAACCACAATTTATGCACAGCCACGATTTATTCGCATAACTATTCGGTATCGAAAGTAATGTAAATCCAACTCACTTGTACAGCCACGGAATTGACTCACAAGTATCAAAACCAAACATAAAATCCATATAACATATCAAAATATGATTATTGTATCAACCCAACATTATATGACTTATTTAAAAACAATCCAACATATTATATGATTCAAATAAAAAAAAGCAAGAATTACCCCCACTGGATCAACAGTTGCTTCACACCAACTGGTTTGGATCGATGAATCCACTGCGGTGATAAGGGTAAGCTGCTAAGTCATTCGATACTTGATCTTTGTGAATCATCAAGTAGATTTGGAATCCTTTTGAGGTAAGAGTTTGAATCATAGAGCTTTGGAAGAGAGGAGATCGTCGGGGCTGGAAGATACCGCGGCGGTCATCGACTGAAGGAAGACGACGATAGAACCCTGAGAGCGGCGGTTCTGACAGAGGTTGCTATGTGTAGATCGGACGGATCTCATGGCGGTAGGGTTTGGCATGTATCATTGTGGTGGTTTTCAGCGACGATGATTGTGACGAAAGTGAATCGTTGTTCATGGTAGCTTGTCATGTGGGTGAGGGTTATAAGGAGATTTCCGGTGGCTTACGGTTGCGGTGAAGACGGAGTGGCGTTTGGGAGTTATGGTGGTGGTGACGGCAAGGCGATGAAGGGAGTGGTTGAAGATGGCGATGAGGTGCGATGATGAACGGAGAGTGGAGATTTGGGGGTTATGGTGGTGGTGACGGCAAGGCGATGAAGGGTTAATGACGACGAGATGTTGGTCGAGGAAGAAGGAGACGTTAGGAAGATGAAGATGAGAATGAATGGTGGTGTGGGTGTGAGAACGAAAGTGAGGGGGATGAAATGAGGGAGTGAGGCGTGTGAGGAGGAGAGAAAGATGGGAACGAAGCGGCGAGGGTTTTGGTGATGGTCGTGTGTGGTACTGAAGAGAGATATTGATTTTCTCTCTTTTAGTATTTCTGTTTTTCCTTTTTCGTGAAGGGAATGAGTGGTTTTGTGAGTGTGGAATTGTGTGAGTGAATTTTCCTTTTCTTTTCTCTTTTTTTGTCGTTTGCTGGTAAGAGAGAGTGGAGAGTCACGTGTGTGACCGTTGGGAGAGGAAGTGAGGGAATTAGAATCCAATGTAAAAATATATATTTTTTTTACATTTATTATTTATTTAAGAAGAATAAAATCATAAAAAGAAAAATCTAATTAATATTAACTTTTAATTATTTTAATTAAATAACTAAATCAAAGATTATTGACCAATTAGAAATAGAAATCGAGTATAAAGTTGCTCGGAAAATCGAATCGGTCACACTAAAATTGTCAGGACAAAACATACTTAAAAAAAAACAACGTTTATTCAAATTCCGAAATAAATTTGCCCCGGTTAAAAGGCTCAGGCGGGTCAAGATATAACCTGAAACAGTCGCTGCTGACTTTGCCTGTTCTTGAGAAATGATTCAACTGATTGGTCTGTATTTTCAATAAATTTATCCCGACTGACATTCTAGGTATTTATTCATGATGGAATGTATGTAATGGTATGTATGTGATGCAAAAATGAAAATGAAATCAATTCTATGAAAGTTTAAATATGCCCGGACAAAATTGGGGTATGACAGTTGCCCCTATTTAATTATCTTGAACTAGAAAGTAAGAATGACGACAGTCTTCATACATTCGTGGTGGAAGGTAATTAAATACGAAAAGATCCAAATTTTGTCCTTTGGAATGCAATGGGATATGCAGAAAGAAAATGCAATGGATTCTAACGGCACCAAGGTAATAGGGGTAGAATGTCAAATCAAAGCCAGCCCTCAAGTCAACATTCGATCTTGCAAAGGTCGTTTCTTATGTGAGAGCGGAAACCGAATGGGTTCTCTGGCACCAAAAGGATGATAGTAAAATTAATTTCCATCACCAAAAGGATGATAGGAATTCACCATGATTTCCAAGATCGTCGTCATCAAAAGGATGATGGATAAGCTGAGCTCCCAAGGTAGTCATCACCAAAAGGATGATGGTTACAGTGGCTACAACAAAGATCGTCATCACCAAAAGGATGATGGTAAGATCAACAACACATCTCGCTATCACCTAAAGGATGAAAGTCAGACACAATTCAAAGATTTCCATCACCAAAAGGATGATGTCCGTCACCAAAAGGATGATGGTTATTTTGATAAATTTTCCCATTACCGAGAGTATAACATCAATGTTATCACCAAAAGGATGATAGTCAACTCATCAAATTCAAAGATCACCGTCACCAAAAGGATGAAGGTAAGATCCAACAACAAAACTTGTTATCACTAAAAGGATGATAATAAGTCAAATAACTTCAATGATCACCATCACCAAAAGGATGAAGGTATAATCACACAACAAACATGTTATCACCAAAAGGATGATAATAAGTCGAAACCCAATGATCACCATCACCAAAAGGATGATAGTAAGATCGAAACAAAACCTCGTTATCACCAAAAGGATGATAATAAGTCAACAATCACCATCACCAAAAGGATGAAGGTATAATTAAAAGACACAACTTGTTATCGCCAAAAGGACGATAATAAGTCACACAACGCAATTGATCACCATCACCAAAAGGATGAAGGTAAGATCAAGACAAACTTGTTATCACCAAAAGGATGATAATAAGTCAACAATCACCATCACCAAAAGGATGAAGGTATTGTCAAACGACAAAACTTGTTACCACCAAAAGGATGATAATAAGCACACACGCAATTGATCACCATCACCAAAAGGATGAAGGTAAGATCAACAACAGAACTTGTTATCACCAAAAGGATGATAATAAGTCAACAATCACCATCACCAAAAGGATGAAGGGATAATTAAAAGACGAAACTTGTTATCGCCAAAAGGACGATAATAAGCACACACGCAATTGATCACCATCACCAAAAGGATGAAGGTAAGATCGACAACAGAACTTGTTACCACCAAAAGGATGATAATAAGTCAATAACCTTAAATATCACTGACACCAAAAGGATGACAGTAAGATCAAACAAACCGAACTTGTTATCACCAAAAGGATGATAATAAGGACAGAACTTCAAAACTTGTTATCACCAAAAGGATGATAATAAGCTGAAACAGACTCAATGATCGACATCACCAAAAGGATGAGGGTAAGATCAAAACAAAACTCGTTATCACCAAAAGGATGATAATGAACCCATAACTCAAATGGTCACCGTCACCAAAAGGATGAAGGTAAGACCAATCAATAAAACTTGTTATCACCAAAAGGATGATAATAAGTCAATAGTCACCATCACCAAAAGGATGAAGGTATTACAAACAACAGAACTCGTTATCACCAAAAGGATGATAATGAATCAACCATCACCATCACCAAAAGGATGAGGGTGATATCATAACTTCGAAACTTGTTACCACCAAAAGGATGATAATAAGTTATAATAACTTCAAATATTGCTGGCACCAAAAGGATGACAGTGGGATTGGACTTTCCAAAGGTCACCATCACCAAAAGGATGATAGCTTAAACCAAACTCCATAATCTCTATCACCAAAAGGATGATATTTAGATTGAACTGGACGTCATCACCAAAAGGATGATGGTTGAACCAAAATGATAAGGATCCTTATCACCACAAGGATCGCCGTCACCAAAAGGATGGCGGTAGGTTGTAATAATTGTAGAGGTCACCATTCACCAAAAGGATGAAGGTTGGACCAAAACTCCAAGGATCTTCGACACCAAAAGGATGACAATAAGATCACAAATGTCAAGGATTTACCATTACCAAAAGGATAACGGTTATTGTAAACAGGGTGATGATTAATATTATTCCTCAATGGTCTTTCACCAAAAGGATGATAGTGAGAAAAATATTGGAAAAACAAGGCTACTGTCAAAGTTCAGTAAACCTGATTTGCTGGGTAGTGTTGGAACATTACCGAGTAAGACTTGCTTGGGGGTATCAATAACAAAAGGTTGGAGAACCAATATTCTCTGGGGAGGTGTAGTTTCTGTCAACAAAAGGCTACAGGAAACGACTCATTGAGGGACGCTCAACGTGAAACAAGGTATGGGTTTGGAGAAACATTGTTTGACTTAGCTGAGGATAACATCTTATCAACAAAATGTTGAAGTATGTAACTCAATGGGGAACGCCCAATAATACAAGGTAGGGACTCACTCAGAGGAAGTGACAGCGACTTGACCGAGGGTTGGCTTGGATGCCTACGACTAAACCTTGGATTTTGATTCGTGTTATATGCATAAATGTCATGTATGCGTTATGTATGAGGTGATGCATATGATGCATGTGATGCATGTTTGAATGCAAAGAATGCTTGGTTTGATAGGGATTGGCCCCCCTTTCAAAGGCAATGTATTTTCTGGAAACTAGTGCTGGTTGTATTTATTTTTGTGTGGATGCCAGCAAGGTGGGCTTTGGTTTTTTGTAATTGTTAATGTGGATTGGATTGTTTTTGTACAGATGCCAACGGGGTGGGCTTTGGTCTTTTTGTGGTAGTCGATATGGATTGACTATTGGTTGATGGAAAGGTTCGGACTTCCCGACACTCGATATTTGATGATGTGATGAACACGCAATGGATGTGGATACTCTTGGTGCCCTAAGTTTGATCTCTTGCTAATATGTTGTGAATTCGTCTTTGAGAAGATCTCGGTTTCTTCTTCTGAAGTGTTTGGTCAGCTTGTAACTGAGCATAGCGATGTGATCAACGCATGTTGGTTATGCCTTTGATGTGCCCCAAGGATTCTTATCAAGATATGATGTTGCCCTGGTATGAACCTTAGACGTTTCTGTTGTGAATTTTAAGCAGTTACTAGTGTCTGACGCAATCTGCTTGACTGACTTGAAGATATGAAGGGAATCTGCCCCTTACAACTTGTTTTGCCCCAGACTGTAGGGTACCAAATGGCATTCTCCCTGAAAGGAAACCTTGGGAGTGGTTATCCGATGACGTGGTCTGAGTCTGTTTTTCCCAGCTCCTGAATCTTGCAATGGCCTGCCCCTGATTAGCCTTTGGGGAACTTGCCTTAGACGTACTGAGTATTGAAGCGTTTTTCCTCCCTGATCAACCGATGCTTGGAGATTTGTCTTATATTGACTACTTCCCAAGTCAATATGATCAAAAGATGTCGTGCCCCTGATCCATGAGATGGTCTTCATTCGTGTCAGCACCAACGATCAAGTACTCCTTGGATTGCCCCTTGTAGGATTTTCTCGATGTCAAGTACTGACTAACAATTAAGAATTGTTATCCAAGAAATGGTGATTTTAATGCAATAGTTATGCAAGTTTTGAAAAACAATCATTCACTCGGGGATGTTGTGGTAGTGTGTGGCGAGTGGATCACGTGTCCAATCGTGGTGCTGATTTAGCTAGCGTGTGGGTGATATAGAGAGAATAGAATATTAGCAAATGTCTAGGAGTCAGCTTACTCATCCTTGCTATAGTATGCTTTCAGAATAAACCCTACTTCAATTAGGTCTTTTGAAGGTTGTAACGTGGCTTGGTTCATGGTTATTGAAACAAAAGGATATAAGGATCAAAGTTTATTTTAACCAACCCCTTCTTCATGATGATCTCCAATCCTATGTTAAGTTAATTCACACACATTCATTTTTTGCAGGTGTAAGGATAAAGATGGTGATTCAAGGTCAGAATGGCAGCCACCTTATTTTTTGGATATTGGTGACCCTTTGATTTTGGTATGATGGTCACTAAATCTTGTTTTGCTTTATTGGAGACTTTCATTGTCTCTTTCGATTTTTGTTTTGATCCCTAACTTTTGCATGGACCGCTTTGTTTGAAGCTTTAATCCATCGGGATTGCCCCTGTTTTTGCCTAAGTCTCCTTTCAGGGTGTTGGACTTAGCGGGCTGTTTCTTTGACTTTTTTTTTTGAATTGTGACTGCCAAGTCATTGGTCATTGAAGAACAACCGACATAAAATTTGGATTTGTACGGTTCCTCCGACACTTCAGGATGTGTGTGAAGAATGTCATATGGTTGATCCTTGTATGGGATATTTCATCTTTGTAATTTGAATGCGTAGTCAGATTAACTGAACATTACCCTGCCCCAGGTTAAGCGTAAGGGTTTGTAGATCCGAAAGAAACTCCTACTTCTAGGCTCTAAGTGGTTGACTAGGGATTAACTCCTTATCTCTCCAGTGTTTGGGGATTTGAAACAATGCCTGTACATCATCAGCAAAGTTTTATCCGAAAGCATACGAGCAACAATTACGAGTATTTCGTTTTCGTCATCCTCCTTCCAACATTTACTAACAATAGTGTGATGAAGAAGGGGAAGTGGAAAAGTATGTGTTTCTGATTTGCAAACGTGATAATATGAGTGAATATGAAAGATTGATTCAAAGCATGCATAATCATCCCATTAACAAAACCAAATACAAATAACAATGTTTAAAGCATACAGTACTTAAACAATCAAGAACAAATTACAAAAGTGAGAAATGGTAAGAATGTCATAATGATCTCCTTCATTCAAAGAAACATTCCTTCATTTCTTGATTCTCTGGCGGAATTGCTCTGTTTTTTTAGGCCGGTGAGAAGTTTTACCTTCGAGCTTCACTTGACTCTGCATGCGCCGGCATGGGGTTTGTTGCAACGTTTGGCCTCACTGGCGTGAATGTAAGTGCTTTACTGTCAATCAAATCTTGAACCTTGTGCTTGAAAGCCTTACAGTTCTCTATTGTGTTCCCTGGGGCACCCATGTGATACTCGCAGTGAGCATTGGCGTCGTAGCCTGGAGGATATGGTGGAGTTGCAGGTGTTATCTCCTTCAGAACAACTGACCCATCCTTTAGTAGGTAGGGGAGGATCTTGCTATATGATACTGGCAAAGGATCGAAATGTCTTTCTGGCCTCCTTGCCCTCTGCTGATTAGGTTGACATTGTGGAGCACGTTGTTGTTGATTCTGATGCAGCTGCTGGTAAGCCGGCTGTTGATATGGCGGTTGATATTGTTGCTGATATGGTGGCTGATACGGTGTCGGGATGACCGCGGCAGTCTGGTGATAAGGTACAGGAACATATGGATGTGTCCTATATCCTCCTCCTCCCATTATGGCATTGGTATGCCCTTCTGGCTTCTTTGGGAGATTAGGATAAGGTTTCTTCATCCCATTTGAAGCATTGGCGGCACAAGGTAGCTTCCCCTTCTTGATCTGGCTCTCGATTCGTTCTCCCACGGAGACGACCTCAGCAAAAGTTAGGAAACTGGATCCTACCATTTTTTCCATGTACTGGGTGTACAGGGTTCCCATAAACATGTCGATTAATTCTTTATCAAGAAGGGGAGGTTGGACACGAGCTGCTAGCTCTCTTCACCGCTGAGCGTATTCCTTAAATGACTCGTTGTTACGTTGAGTCATGTCTTGCAGCTGGGTGCGGTTGGGTGCTAGATCAGTGTTGTACTGGTAATGCCTAAGGAAGGCTTTAGCGAGATCTCTCCATGATTGGACCTGACCTCTCTCCAGTTGTATGTACCACTCCAAGGATGCCCCACTGAGACTATCTTGGAAGTAATGAATAAGGAGTTGATCATTATTGATGTGGGCAGCCATTTTACGAGTATAAGCTCTAAGATGGGTTCTCGGGCAGCTGATCCCTTTGTATTTGTCAAAGTCTGGGACTTTGAATTTTTGTGGAATCACGAGTCCTGGCACCAGGCACATGTCAACAGCGTCCAAACCGGGAGTAGTGTGAACCTCCAAGGACTTGAATTTCTCTTTAAGAGCATGGAGTCTCTCAACAGCTGGGTCCGGGATACCTCCAACATCCAGTTTGGCGGGTTGTGGCATGAAGAAGGCGTCATATGGATCCTCATCACCCATCATGGATCCATGTCGAGCAGATGTAGCAGAATGCTCATGGGGGTTCATGTTGACCATGGGAACAGGAATAGGGATCGGCCCTCCTCTAGGTTGGACGGGGTTACCATCAAGTTCAGTTACTCCATGGATGCTAAGCGATGGTGATCCAAACTGGGCAACAACTTTCCTGGCTTCGGCGTTAGTCTCAGCATCCTTCTCCTTCTGGGCCAAGAGTAACATGGTCTCTAGCAAGCGATCCATCTTTGCCTGCATGGAGTCAATGTCTGTTCTCATCGAGACTTGGTTTGCTTCCAGCTGTTCAAGTGTCATCTTGTAGTTGCGGAGTGTCTCGTACCGGTGTCGAGTAGTCAGCGTTAATGGACAAGGGGAGAATATGGTGTAAGTTTTTGTTGCTGGACAATGATATGCAATGCATGTTGATGATATGCAAATGTATGAAATTCTGTCATGATTTTTTCGCAGAGGAATACAGACTCAAAATTATCCACATGTCGAGTACATTAGTATAACTGGAAGAAGCACAAGTTTCTCTGATTAGAAATTCCCCAAAGGTAGGTTCTAAAGTTATGTTTTCAAGGAAGGAACTTAGACTCACGGATCAGGTTCAAAACTTCCTCGCAATGGTGGGCTAGCCACATCGTGATGGGAGTTCTGAACTGATCTAATCTAAGTGGGATTCTCGTACTGTTCGAACAGGGTATAGACCCTTCGGTTCAATACTACACAATCACCAATCATGAAAACAAAACTTGGGTTTAAGGCGAGGTCCCTAGAGTCACGGATCGTATCTAGAACCTCCCCCACAATGATGGGCTAGCCATATTGTGATGGAAACTCCAAACAGATCTACTCCAGGTGGAGTCTTCGTATTGTCCCAATGAGGTGTACACCCCTCAGTTCAATACTACACAACTCCGGGTTCTAAGTTTTTCTCGAAGCTCGGGTATGGAGCTTATCTCACATCATACATCGAGTCCCATGCTAAAGTATCAAGACATACAATACAACACAAGTAATCAGAATAAAATACAGAGAGATAAACATGGAAAGAAAGAATATCTTCCAACAATCATAGCAAAATCAGACTAAGTTAGGCTAGACTCTCTCTTGCTTGGAGCGGGTTCCCCAGCAGAGTCGCCAGTCTGTCGCACCTCGAAAAATGCGATCCCTCGCGATAGGACGCGGAAAAATGTTCGAAACAGAGTCGCCACCGAACTTTATTTATTCCTAATTAAGGAATTGGAAAATATCGGGAAAACCTTTAGAAATAAGAATAATGGTCGTCGCAACCATATTCGGGTTCGGAAGTCGATTACGCAAGGGGAAGGTATTAGCACCCCTCACGTCCGTTGTACTCAACGGGAACCTTTTAGTCTGATTTTGCTATTTGACTGTTAATTGACTGTTATTTGCTTGCTTCGAGTGACTAGAATTGATGATAGATATGGATGAAGACCTCAGGAGGGGGAATGAGGAGGTTTTTTATTAGTGTGCTCGCGAAGATACAACAATCTCCTGCCTATGTATCCTTATGGTGCAATAAGGAAATCAGAGCATTCGTAGTTCGGGCTACTACGAATAATTGGTGGGTTTTGTTTTAATGAACGACTGTGTAGGTCGGCGTTCTAACGGCTAAACGCTGGTTTGTCTACTCTCGGCGGAGGCTCTAGCACTGGTTTGTTGGGCGCATTAGAAAGGATTGACAGTGTTCTTTTGAGAAGGGTTTTGGTCACGCGGGGGTGACAAGTTGAATTGATGTGTTTGGGTTTGATTGGATTCGATCGCACGGGGGCGAGAAGTTAGGTTTGATGTGTTTGAGATGTTTTTTGAAAAACGACGAAAGATTGAGCAATGTGGTGTACACCAATCGTCCAATTCTTTCGAGGAATAATAAGGCGACCGCCTTCTATTCCCTTTTCGTTCGAATTATTTTGAAAGTTTGTTTGTGGATGTTGAATATGCACGGTAGTGAGGCGTACGCATCCTACTTGCTTATTCAAAGAATAATGAGGCGTACGCCCCTTATTCCTTTATCCAAGTTTATTTAACGTGTTTTAGTCGGAAGTCGATAATTTGTGCAATATGGCGTACGCCAATTATTCAAATAATCGAGAGAGGGCGAGGCGTACGCCTCCCCTCTTTTATCATCCGAAGTTTAAATTGTAAAAGATATGTTTAGATGTTTGCATTTGGTTTGTGAAAATAGTTTGAATTTTGAATTGGTAGGTTTGGATCGATAGATGATTTGAGCAATGTGGCGTACGCCAATTATTCAAATAATCAAGGAATGGTGAGGTGTACGCCTCCCATTCTCTATCGAAGTTTGAGTGAAAGTTTATTTTGTGAAATTGGATTTGATCTGAAATGTGATTTGAGCTTGTATGATTATTAGGGTTTTATTTGAATGACGAAAATCCGAGCAATATGGCGTACACCAATTATTCGAATAATCGAGAGATAATGAAGCGGATGCTCACTATTCTCCTTTTCATTCAAAGATTAATAGAGCTTTTAGAAATTAAAATTAATTGGGGGAGTGATTTTAATTTTATGGAGTTTTAGGGTTTTAAATGAATGACGAAAATCCGAGCAATATGGCGTACGCCAATTATTCGAATAGTCGAGAGATAGTGAAGCGGAAGCTTACTATTCTCCTTTTCATCCCAATGTTTATGTTTAAAAGAGAAAATTCTTTTGAAATTGAATGGTTTGGAAAAATGATTTGAAGTTGTGTGATTTAAGGTTTAATCGGGTGACAAGAACTCGCGCAATATGGCGTACGCCAATTATTCAAGTGCTTGAGAAATAGTGAAGCGTATGCTTCCTATGTCCTTTTCATCCCAAGTTTATGTCTAAAAGAAAAATTCTTTTGAAATTGAATGGTTTGGAAAAATAATTTGAATTTGTGTTTATGAATGAAATGAATTTTATTTACTGTATTATTTCATCTACTCGATTAATCAATAACCAAGTAGGTTTCATTGTAAGGAAGCCCAAGAGTAAGCTATGTGAGGTTGATGGCGACGCTTTAAAAGCAATCGACTTACAAGGGTTTTTGAAAGTGGGCTCGATGTTGAATCGAGAATTGTATGATTTGTGCTTTTTGAAATTGGTTTGTGTTGTTGATGAATTGACATTGAATAAAATTGAAAATGATTTATGAAGTGGTGATGACATGAAATAGTTTTTTTTTGTTTGAAACAATGTGAAGTTTGTGAGAGTGGAAGAAGTTAATCAATTTCTTTTTAACAAAATTAATTTATTAAAATTTGATTAAATTGATTAATTAAATTAATTAAAATTAATTATCAAAATTATTTAATTAAATCAAATAATTAAGTTAATTAAAATTAATTAATAGAAATTAAACTAATTAAAGATTTTAATCAATTAATTAAGTCAAAAGAGAAAGAAAATGGGTATTAACATTGATTTAATCGGTATGTGTAGATGAAGATGTTCTCAGAACCGGTTTGAGCATAAGGACAATATGATTGATGTCCTATGCGAGGTTGTAACGCGGTGAAAATGTACAAATTAATATATTAGAACTTGGGCGGCATAACGGCATTGAATTACCGAATCCTTGGATTAAAAGGAAATCGATTTTAACGTAATAAAACTAATCAACAACACAGTATTATTTCCAATATCTCCTGGATCCCATCACATGAGAAGTGCAATAAATCAACAGCCACAAATTTGACCCTTTTTATTTTGAAAATATAAACCAGTGCATGAACGAAAATTTGACCCATTTTATTTTGAAAATATAACTGATAACAAAAAATAAGTAAAGAAACAATGAGAACAGCCACAAATGGAGAGGGAACTCTTAGCATTCTTTACACTTTCAACTGAAATTCAACATTAGTATTCAACACCATAGACACAAGTCAGAAACTTCAACTTTTTTCCAAAAAAAACGAAAAGATTTTGCCAAGCTTGGACGTAGTAATTAGCAGCAATGGATTATATGCATTCGAGTCGAAAATACAAACACAAACCACAATTTATGCACAGCCACGATTTATCCGCATAACTATTCGGTATCGAAAGTAATGTAAATCCAACTCACTTGTACAACCACGGAATTGACTCACAAGTATCAAAACCAAACATAAAATCCATATAACATATCAAAATATGATTATTGTATCAACCCAACATTATATGACTTATTTAAAAACAATCCAACATATTATATGATTCAAATAAAAAAACAGCAAGAATTACCCCCACTGGGTCAGCAGTTGCTTCGCACCAACTGGTTTGGATCGATGAATCCACTGCGGTGATAAGGGTAAGCTGCTAAGTCATTCGATACTTGATCTTTGTGAATCGTCAAGTAGATCTGGAATCCTTTTGAGGTAAGAGTTTGAATCATAGAGCTTTGGAAGAGAGGAGATTGTCGGGGCTGGAAGATACCGCGGCGGTCATCGACTGAAGGAAGACGGCGATAGAGCCCTGAGAGCGGCGGTTCTGACAGAGGTTGCTATGTGTAGATCGGACGGATCTCGTGGCGGTAGGGTTTGGCATGTATCGTTGTGGTGGTTTTCAGCGACGATGATTGTGACGAAAGTGAATCGTTGTTCATGGTAGCTTGTCGTGTGGGTGAGGGTTAGAAGGAGATTTCCGGTGGCTTACGGTTGCGGTGAAGACGGAGTGGCGTTTGGGAGTTATGGTGGTGGTGACGGCAAGGCGATGAAGGGAGTGGTTGAAGATGGCGATGAGGTGCGGTGATGAACGGAGAGTGGAGATTTGGGGGTTATGGTGGTGGTGACGGCAAGGCGATGAAGGGTTAATGACGGCGAGATGTTGGTCGAGGAAGAAGGAGACGTTAGGAAGATGAAGATGAGAATGAATGGTGGTGTGGGTGTGAGAACGAAAGTGAGGGGGATGAAATGAGGGAGTGAGGCGTGTGAGGAGGAGAGAAAGATGGGAAAGAAGCGGCGAGGGTTTTGGTGATGGTCGCGTGTGGTACTGAAGAGAGATATTGATTTTCTCTCTTTTACTATTTCTGTTTTTCCTTTTTCGTGAAGGGAATGAGTGGTTTTGTGAGTGTGGAATTGTGTGAGTGAATTTTCCTTTTCTTTTCTCTTTTTTTGTCGTGTGCTGGTAAGAGAGAGTGGAGAGTCACGTGTGTGACCGTTGGGAGAGGAAGTGAGGGAATTAGAATCCAATGTAAATATATATATATATATATATATATATATATATATATATATATATATATATATATTTACATTTATTATTTATTTAAGAAGAATAAAATCATAAAAAGAAAAATCTAATTAATATTAACTTTTAATTGTTTTAATTAAATAACTAAATCAAAGATTATTGACCAATTAGAAATAGAAATCGAGTATAAAGTTGCTCGGAAAATCGAATCGGTCACACTAAAATTGTCAGGACAAAACATACTTAAAAAAAACAGCGTTTATTCAAATTCCGAAATAAGTTTGCCCCGGTTAAAAGGCTCAGGCGGGTCAAGATATAACCTGAAACAGTCACTGCTGACTTTGCCTGTTCTTGAGAAATGATTCAACTGATTGGTCTGTATTTTCAATAAATTTATCCCGACTAACATTCTAGGTATTTATTCATGATGGAATGTATGTAATGGTATGTATGTGATGCAAAAATGAAAATGAAATCAATTCTATGAAAGTTTAAATATGCCCGGACAAAATTGGGGTATGACAAATCTTATGCATATATGATCCTCCATGAGTCCCAAAAGTCAATAGAATGTCAAGCTAGCAAGATGGTTCAAATTTAATGATAATATTCAAGAGGTCTACGGAAACTTTCATGTTTGGAGGAAGTTCAAATTCAACTTGAAAATGCATGTGCCAAGAGGAAACATTATAGGTCGTTTTGGGCCATTATCATTGAACAAGGGATTTTCTTAAACTTCTAAAATGCATAACTCCTTCATTACAAATCCAAATAAGGTCAAATTTGTGACCAAATTTAATAGGTTTGAAATATCTACAACTTTAATGAAGGAATGTTTCTCATTTGAAGTTCATAGTAAAAGTTATTTAAGGTGGAAGAAGTGAACATTTGACTAGGGACTTGGAAAATTTTCAAATATGTTTGATTTCCCAAACTTCCACCTAAAACTCCATCATGATCCAAGATTCAAATGAAAAAGTGTTCAACGTGAAAGTTGTTCCCCTTGATCTCACATTTCCAAAAAGTTCAAGATCATCTCATTTGGATCAAAATTGAGGGACTTGCGCATGGATTCATTGTGGGAAGTGTTTTGGAAAAATTTGAATTCAAATGATCAAACTCTTTTGCATGCTTCCACATGATGAATTAAGTACACTTTGCACACGAATTAGAAGTGGATTGCATCATTCCTAAGGCCCAAATCATTACCCATGAACCCATGCAAAGAAGTTTCTAAAATTGGCCAAATTTCAAATGGTGCAAATATCAAATGCATTGCCTATTTAAATAAGCTCAAGGCTTCAGAATCATAATCAACACCTTGCCCAAGCTTTGCTAGACTGATTCAAACCCCCACTACCAAAGAAGTTCTGAAGATTTCTCTTGAAATCGAGCTTGAACTTCATCTTCTGTTTGGAAGTTCAAACTCCAAAAATTCACTTCCCTTTTCATCTCAATTGGTTTCTACAAGCAAGAGGAAGAGAAAGCAATCAAATCCAGATCAAGATCAAGTGGAATTGGATCAACTCGAAGGTGATTTTTCAGAAACTTCATATCTTTTGTTCTCTCTCAATTCTTCATCATTCTTTATGATTTTTGGTTGTCTGAAGTCCTATCAATGTAGGCAAGAAGATTGAGTTGCTTTGAGGTCAAATCGAAGCAACTCAGTTCATGATCCTCAAAATTCAAATCCCTGTATCTTTTTATATACTTGGAATCAGACAAAATTGAGGCTAGATTCGAGCTCCTGAGCATTTTTTATTTAAATCCATGTCTTGCTTTTTCATTTTGGTGATGGTTGATGCTGGATCAGTCTGGTGAGGTCCACCGGAGAAGAAGACCGGAGGCCTAGCTCCGATGATGTATTGTCACACATCTCAGCCATAGGATCCAATTTAAATGTTTTAATCTAGTGTGTTGCTTCTGATTACCAAGTGTGTGACACGTTGACTACAGTACGTCATGGAACGCGCACGCTTGGCCATCAGATATGCCACCTCAATTAATGAGGGATATCTGATGGCACTTATTTTTTCTTATTTTTTGAGTTTTCATTTAATCCATTTATTTTGATTAATTCATATTAATTTCATTATTAATCCAAAATATATGGGACTTTCACCAAAAAATTTCAAATATTTTCCTCTTTCATTTTCTGAATTAAACATATTTTTTGGATTAATTTTGATATTTTTCATGATTGAATTGTTTTTGTGCATATTTTTTAATTGTTTAAAAATACTTCTGACTTTTCAAAAATTATGATTTTTTTGTCCAAGGTCCTTTGACCTTGTTTGACCTATGATAAATCTCTTGGCCATTTATTTGGTGTTTTGAAGAGGTTTTAGGTTTTTGATCAAACATAATTTAATTTAAATGCATTTTAATTTGTTTTTTAATTGATTAATTGTGTAGAAATTATGTTGTGCCATTTTTATTGACTTATGAAGTTTGATTATGTGTTTGGGCCTTGGTCAAGGTTGATTTGACTTTTGTTGGATTAAAATCATTGGATTTAGGGGATTGATGAAATGTATATTTCATCTCCCAAAATGAATGAATGATTTTAATTTGACAAAATTACTCCCATGGCCAATTTGTGTTTGTCTCATTTCCCCTTGTAAGACCCTAATTTTGACCCTAAGATCCCTCATGGTATCATATCATTGCTCAGTGCATTGCCTCAAGGATCATAGCATGTTTGGCTCCTTAAACCTAGGGTTGGGACTTGTGTGAGTGGTTTGAGACCACCAAGAATGCTTGTATTATATATATTTTCTTTTCTTATTTTGGTTACTAACCAAAAGCAAAAAATATGTCACTAACTCTTTTTGTTTTGAAGCTCAAGTGATCATGTGCTCCAATGCTCCTAGGAGGCTCCTAAGCTCAATGATATGGCTAGATGAAGATGATAAAAAGCATGAAAATGGTCCACAAAGTTCCTAATCATCATATATGTCTCCCAAGTATCTCAATTTGCCAATTTGGTCAAGATAACCCAAAGGGCTTGAGGATTGTTTCCCAAGGAAACCCTAATTCAACTGTGCCTTGCTCATGAAGCAACCTCAACTTATGATCAAATTTAATCAAGAGAAGTTCTTTCATTCATTATTTTATGAATATATGAGCCTATTTGTGGATCCTCAATCATTCATTCATCAAGATTGGAAGTTTGGCCTTGGAAAATTGACCAGTCAAGTCATTTGACTAAACTGAGGATCATTGAGATACAACTTTTGATGTGTTTGTCAAATGAAGATGACCCCAAGAGAAAAAATGTTCTTAGGAATCATATGAACAACTTTCACATTCATCAAAAATATATTTGAAACTTGGAAGGTCATCATTCATTTCAAAATATTATAGGTCATTTTGACTGAAACCCTAATTTTGGGTCAACTTCCCAAGGACCTAAATTCCTTAATTTTTATGATTTTTAGGTGAAACCAAATGCATTGGAAATATTAAGATGACTAATTCAAATGTTATGTTGGACAAAATTTCATAATCCTAAAATAAACACATGTGATAATACAAAACATTATAGGTCACTTTGGACTTAAGTCATTGAATTTGAAAAAGTGCCTAACTTCAAATTCCCATAATGTTTTCATGGAAAATCCTAATGATGAAAAATTTGAGTCTAAATTGATCATATTGAAAAGATATACAACTTTTATGTTGGAGTTTTTTCCATTTGAAGCTTGCATCATGGAAACAGAAGGGCTTGAATAGGCTTGCTTTTGGTGAAAATTTTCAAAGGGAGACTTAAACATGTTTTGTACCCAAACTTTCACAACCAGTTTTCATTAATTTCCAAATGCCAAATGAATTTTTGCCCAACATGACTTTTGTTCCTTATTTCAAGGGCTTTCCAACCATTACTCGCATTACTTTTTTGGACTTTCCATTGGTGAGTCTCTAAGAGCTCTTTCTTTATGTTCATTTTTGCATTTCATGTTGAAACTCAATGTGCAAGCTGATTACATCACATGTACACATCCAATTCCATTTCAATTGAGTTCAGCTTGGTTTAGCACCCATCATTGGGCCTCACATGCGCATGTACAAGCCCATACACCAAAGTTCAAATTGCCATGCACACGAGGGAATCATGAACTCAGCTACATTTCAACTATAAATAAGAGCTCCCTCTCATTCATCCAGGAACCTTGTGGAGACCTGAAATGCTGCAGCACTGAAATCCCAACCAATACCAAAGGAATTTTAAGATTTTTCTCTCTTTTTCAAGCTTGAAATTCAACATCATTAGTTGATTTTCAAAGCTCAATTCCTTAGCCTCTCATCTCCATTACATCTCCAGAGCAAAAAGGAATCAAGATCTTGAAGAATTTGTGGCCTTAAGAGCTCCAATTCAGAGGTAGAAATTCAAATTTTTTGGATATAGATCTTGCAATACAATGTAGTATTCTCTTGTTTATGTGGTTTTATGAAGTCCTCACACTTGAGGCAGGCCAGTGGTGGTCTAAATTTTTCATTTCGTGCATTTACAGTTGATACACCATGATCTTCCATCTCACATATCTCTCAAAATAGGAAGAGTGAGGAAGATCCATGGATACAGTGGTGATGTACATCACCTGAGCTTCAATTTGATGTCCTTGTTTTTCATTTTCGTTAAAAAAAATTCTCTACAAGTGGTGGCCAGATTCTGCTATCTCACCGGAGAAGATGGTGGTTTCCACCACCATCACCACGTGTGCACCTTCCCAACCCTTGGATTGCTTGGCCACGTTATAATCTCATGCGTTCGTTATGTTTACTTATTTTAAATCATCATGTCGCGCGGTTGACTCAAGTGCACCATGCGCCCTTGCATCTGATCCATCCATCCACGCCACGTCATTTAATAAAATTGATCCTAAGCGCTGGATTTTTCATTATTTCTATTTTTATTTTTTAATTTAAGTTAATTCCTTTTATTTTCAAAATTTCATAAAATTTTTATTTGAAGTCACAAAAATATGAGACCAATGCCAAAAAAATTCTTGAAAAATCTAGTTTCATATTTTGATTTTTAATTATTTTTGTGACTTCATTTAATATTTTTTGTGAATTATTTAGTTTTCAATAGTTTTAATTCATTTTAAATTACTTTCTGATATTTGAAAAATCCAAAAATATTTTCCTAACACTTATGGATCATGATAAGTCAACGAAAAATAGTCTCATCAATTTCTTATTTGATTTGAGATTTTAGTTCATATTGTGTTATTTTTTAGTGTTTTTAGTTGTTTTTAAATAGTTTCTGATTTCCAAAATTGTTGAGAAAATTAGTCAAAGTTTATTTGACCATGTTAGACCTATGAGAATTTAATTGGACTTGTTGAAGTTGATTTGAATTAAATTTGACGTTTGACCATATTTTGATTATTTAATTTGCATTTTATTTTTAATTCAAAAAATACCAAAAAAATATGGTTGACTTGTTGACTTGTAATCTTCATTTCTTTTCTGTTTGGCATTGATTGATGATGACTTGATTCACATTTGATCAATTGAATTTGATACTCGAATTCTCTTTCCCTCCCTTTCATCTTCATCCCATTCTTTTCATCATTTGGCCAACGAGTTAATATCTTATGGTTGGTCTTGACAAATGAGAGGTTTAACCTTCTTTGATCCAAACCAAACTCAACTTGTCCAAGATTAAGTGAGTTGTTTTATGTCCAAGATAGGTTGCTTCTTGGTCAAGCAAATAACCTAAAGTCCACATGAGGCCCTTCCCCTTTTGTTTTGGCATGGCAAGTTTGTGGAGTTTCGCTTACTAGTCATGATCTCTAACTTGTGTTTATTTGCCTATAGTTTTATTGACCGACCTCAGATAGGTGTGACTACTACATTAGTCCACTTACGATTGCTTAACATAGTGCTATATTATCTCATGACAAACTAACATAACTTCACTAATTACTAACTTTAATTTGAGCATTTAATTTCTTGCCCTTTACCTTTAATGTCATTTATTTCTTGCTCATTTATTCATGTTGCTTTTCATTTTGCTCACTTGAACACATTTTTATGTTTATGTAATTTTTATTTTGCTCATTTGAGCTCATTATTGTATATAAATATATGGTTGTCTTGTGATTGCTTTGTCTTTGTTTTGTGTGAACCTAATGCAAAAAGGAAAAAGGACTTAGAATTAGGACATACCTATGCTTAAAGGAGTTCAAGAGCAACTAGGCCTCATGCCTTTAGAATGCTAAACTTGTTGAAGAGCAACTAGGCCTCATGCCTTTAGAATGCTAAATTTCAAAGTTGACTTTAAAGGACTTCCCATATAAACTTATTCTTTGTCCATTCCTCTTATTGTGTTGTGAACTTTTTGATGTTTGCTTTTATATGATAGGGATTCCATCTTGGGATAGTAAAAAGGACCATTGTCATGAGTAGCCAAGTTAAGAGAGACAAGCCAAATGGAGATCCTAGGAGCTTGAATTCAATTTGTTTGATTGCTTGATTGTGTGCAAAGTCCAAAGGAAAGGAGCATCTTGAATCATCTCTATGATTTCAAGAAAAGGAACTCCAAGGGTTTATCTTTTCTCTCTTATCTTTGTATGCTTTAGGACTAGCCCTTCTCTTCTTCTCCCCACTCTAACCAAGCCAAAAATCATTTTCAAAACTTTGACTTTGTTTTAAATTAGAAACCTAGGCCTTAAGCCTTTGACTTTTCAAAACCATTTTCATTAATACTCATTGTGAATAAAACTTAATCCAACTTTGACCTCATTTTGTAAATAAATTTAACTTGTAAACATGATCCACTTCAAGTTGTTTTTGTGGTTCCAATGGCCACCTTATTAAAACTTTTTCATAAACATTAGTCATCGGTTTGAGTTATCATAGTGGTTGATGTAAATCTCACCTCACCCTTAGTGATTGGATTATAAGTCTTCCATACTTATTATAGGGTTAACCCCTCACTAGTATGTTGAAGCCTTCCTCACATGGTGGATTATTGGTTTAGGTTGAGTTTTCTCCCTTTGATAACAAAAGACCTTAAGCCTTTTGGTCAAATCAATTCACCAATCCGAGCAATATGGTGTACGCCAATTATTCGAATAGTCGAGAGATAGTGAAGCGGAAGCTTACTATTCTCCTTTTCATCCCAATGTTTATGTTTAAAAGAGAAAATTCTTTTGAAATTGAATGGTTTGGAAAAATGATTTGAAGTTGTGTGATTTAAGATTTAATCGGGTGACAAGAACTCGCGCAATATGGCGTACGCCAATTATTCAAGTGCTTAAGAAATAGTGAAGCGTACGCTTCCTATCTCCTTTTCATCCCAAGTTTATGTCTAAAAGAAAAATTCTTTTGAAATTGAATGGTTTGGAAAAATAATTTGAATTTGTGTTTATGAATGAAATGAATTTCATTTAGTGTATTATTTCATCTACTCGATTAATCAATAACCAAGTAGGTTTCATTGTAAGGAAGCCCAAGAGTAAGCTATGTGAGGTTGATGGCGACGCTTTAAAAGCAATCGACTTACAAGGGTTTTTAAAAGTGGGATCGATGTTGAATCGAGAATTGTACGATTTATGCTTTTTGAAATTGGTTTGTGTTGTTGATGAATTGACATTGAATAAAATTGAAAATGATTTATGAAGTGGTGATGACATGAAATAGTTTTTTTTTGTTTGAAACAATGTGAAGTTTGTGAGAGTGGAAGAAGTTAATCAATTTCTTTTTAACAAAATTAATTTATTAAAATTTGATTAAATTGATTAATTAAATTAGTAAAAATTAATTATCAAAATTATTTAACTAAATCAAATAATTAAGTTAATTAAAATTAATTAATAGAAATTAAACTAATTAAAGATTTTAATCAATTAATTAAGTCAAAAGAGAAAGAAAATGGGTATTAACATTGATTTAATCGGTATGTGTAGATGAAGATGTTCTCGGAACCGGTTTGAGCATAAGGACAATATGATTGATGTCCTATGCGAGGTTGTAACGCGGTGAAAATGTACAAATTAATATATTAGAACTTGGGCGGCATAACGGCATTGAATTACCGAATCCTTGGATTAAAAGGAAATCGATTTTAACGTAATAAAACTAATCAACAACACAGTATTATTTCCAATATCTCCTGGATCCCATCACATGAGAAGTGCAATAAATCAACAGCCACAAATTTGACCCTTTTTATTTTGAAAATATAAACCAACACATGAACGAAAATTTGACCCATTTTATTTTGAAAATATAACTGATAACAATAAACAAGTAAAGAAACAATGAGAACAGCCACAAATGGAGAGGGAACTCTTAGCATTCTTTACACTTTCAACTGAAATTCAACATTAGTATTCAACACCATAGACACAAGTCAGAAACTTCAACTTTTTTCCAAAAAAAACGAAAAGATTTTGCCAAGCTTGGACGTAGTAATTAGCAGCAATGGATTATATGCATTCGAGTCGAAAATACAAACACAAACCACAATTTATGCACAGCCACGATTTATCCGCATAACTATTCGGTATCGAAAGTAATGTAAATCCAACTCACTTGTACAGCCACGGAATTGACTCACAAGTATCAAAACCAAACATAAAATCCATATAACATATCAAAATATGATTATTGTATCAACCCAACATTATATGACTTATTTAAAAACAATCCAACATATTATATGATTCAAATAAAAAAACAGCAAGAATTACCCCCACTGGGTCAGCAGTTGCTTCGCACCAACTGGTTTGGATCGATGAATCCACTGCGGTGATAAGGGTAAGCTGCTAAGTCATTCGATACTTGATCTTTGTGAATCGTCAAGTAGATCTGGAATCCTTTTGAGGTAAGAGTTTGAATCATAGAGCTTTGGAAGAGAGGAGACCGTCGGGGATGGAAGATACCGCGGCGGTCATCGACTGAAGGAAGACGGCGATAGAACCCTGAGAGCGGCGGTTCTGACAGAGGTTGCTATGTGTAGATCGGACGGATCTCGTGGCGGTAGGGTTTGGCATGTATCGTTGTGGTGGTTTTCAGCGACGATGATTGTGACGAAAGTGAATCGTTGTTCATGGTAGCTTGTCGTGTGGGTGAGGGTTAGAAGGAGATTTCCGGTGGCTTACGGTTGCGGTGAAGACGGAGTGGCGTTTGGGAGTTATGGTGGTGGTGACGGCAAGGCGATGAAGGGAGTGGTTGAAGATGGCGATGAGGTGCGGTGATGAACGGAGAGTGGAGATTTGGGGGTTATGGTGGTGGTGACGGCAAGGCGATGAAGGGTTAATGACGGCGAGATGTTGGTCGAGGAAGAAGGAGACGTTAGGAAGATGAAGATGAGAATGAATGGTGGTGTGGGTGTGAGAACGAAAGTGAGGGGGATGAAATGAGGGAGTGAGGCGTGTGAGGAGGAGAGAAAGATGGGAACGAAGCGGCGAGGGTTTTGGTGATGGTCGCGTGTGGTACTGAAGAGAGATATTGATTTTCTCTCTTTTACTATTTCTGTTTTTCCTTTTTCGTGAAGGGAATGAGTGGTTTTGTGAGTGTGGAATTGTGTGAGTGAATTTTCCTTTTATTTTCTCTTTTTTTGTCGTTTGCTGGTAAGAGAGAGTGGAGAGTCACGTGTGTGACCGTTGGGAGAGGAAGTGAGGGAATTAGAATCCAATGTAAATATATATATATATATATATATATATATATATATATATATATATATATATATATATATATATATTTTACATTTATTATTTATTTAAGAAGAATAAAATCATAAAAATAAAAATCTAATTAATATTAACTTTTAATTGTTTTAATTAAATAACTAAATCAAAGATTATTGACCAATTAGAAATAGAAATCGAGTATAAAGTTGCTCGGAAAATCGAATCGGTCACACTAAAATTGTCAGGACAAAACATACTTAAAAAAAAACAGCGTTTATTCAAATTCCGAAATAAATTTGCCCCGGTTAAAAGGCTCAGGCGGGTCAAGATATAACCTGAAACAGTCACTGCTGACTTTGCCTGTTCTTGAGAAATGATTCAACTGATTGGTCTGTATTTTCAATAAATTTATCCCGACTGACATTCTAGGTATTTATTCATGATGGAATGTATGTAATGGTATGTATGTGATGCAAAAATGAAAATGAAATCAATTCTATGAAAGTTTAAATATGCCCGGACAAAATTGGGGTATGACAAATCTTATGCATATATGATCCTCCATGAGTCCCAAAAGTCAATAGAATGTCAAGCTAGCAAGATGGTTCAAATTTAATGATAATATTCAAGAGGTATACGGAAACTTTTATGTTTGGAGGAAGTTCAAATTCAACTTGAAAATGCATGTGCCAAGAGGAAACATTATAGGTCGTTTTGGGCCATTATCATTGAACAAGGGATTTTCTTCAACTTCTAAAATGCATAACTCCTTCATTATAAATCCAAATGAGGTCAAATTTGTGACCAAATTTAATAGGTTTGAAAGATCTACAACTTTAATGCAGGAATGTTTCTCATTTGAAGTCCATAGTAAAAGTTATTTAAGGTGGAAGAAGTGAACATTTGACTAGGGACTTGGAAAATTTTCAAATATGTTTGATTTCCCAAACTTCCACCTAAAACTCCATCATGATCCAAGATTCAAATGAAAAAGTGTTCAACGTGAAAGTTGTTCCCCTTGATCTCACCTTTCCAAAAAGTTCAAGATCATCTCATTTGGATCAAAATTGAGGGACTTGCGCATGGATTCATTGTGGGAAGTGTTTTGGAAAAATTTGAATTCAAATGATCAAACTCTTTTGCATGCTTCCACATGATGAATTAAGTACACTTTGCACACGAATTAGAAGTGGATTGCATCATTCCTAAGGCCCAAATCATTGCCCATGAACCCATGCAAAGAAGTTTCTAAAATTGGCCAAATTTCAAATGGTGCAAATATCAAATGCATTGCCTATTTAAATAAGCTCAAGGCTTCAGAATCATAATCAACACCTTGCCCAAGCTTTGCTAGACTGATTCAAACCCCCACTACCAAAGAAGTTCTGCAGATTTCTCTTGAAATCGAGCTTGAACTTCATCTTCTGTTTGGAAGTTCAAACTCCAAAAATTCACTTCCCTTTTCATCTCAATTGGTTTCTGCAAGCAAGAGGAAGAGAAAGCAATCAAATCTAGATCAAGATCAAGTGGAATTGGATCAACTCGAAGGTGATTTTTCAGAAACTTCATATCTTTTGTTCTCTCTCAATTCTTCATCATTCTTTATGATTTTTGGTTGTCTGAAGTCCTATCAATGTAGGCAAGAAGATTGAGTTGCTTTGAGGTCAAATCGAAGCAACTCAGTTCATGATCCTCAAAATTCAAATCCCTGTATCTTTTTATATACTTGGAATCAGACAAAATTGAGGCTAGATTCGAGCTCCTGAGCATTTTTTATTTAAATCCATGTCTTGCTTTTTCATTTTGGTGATGGTTGATGCTGGATCAGTCCGGTGAGGTCCACCGGAGAAGAAGACCGGAGGCCTAGCTCCGATGATGTATTGTCACACATCTCAGCCATAGGATCCAATTTAAATGTTTTAATCTAGTGTGTTGCTTCTGATTACCAAGTGTGTGACACGTTGACTACAGTACGTCATGGAACGCGCACGCTTGGCCATCAGATATGCCACCTCAATTAATGAGGGATATCTGATGGCACTTATTTTTTCTTATTTTTTGAGTTTTCATTTAATCCATTTATTTTGATTAATTCATATTAATTTCATTATTAATCCAAAATATATGGGACTTTCACCAAAAAATTTCAAATATTTTCCTCTTTCATTTTCTGAATTAAACATATTTTTTGGATTAATTTTGATATTTTTCATGATTGAATTGTTTTTGTGCATATTTTTTAATTGTTTAAAAATACTTCTGACTTTTCAAAAATTATGATTTTTTTGTCCAAGGTCCTTTGACCTTGTTTGACCTATGATAAATCTCTTGGCCATTTATTTGGTGTTTTGAAGAGGTTTTAGGTTTTTGATCAAACATAATTTAATTTAAATGCATTTTAATTTGTTTTTTAATTGATTAATTGTGTAGAAATTATGTTGAGCCATTTTTATTGGCTTATGAAGTTTGATTATGTGTTTGGGCCTTGGTCAAGGTTGATTTGACTTTTGTTGGATTAAAATCATTGGATTTAGGGGATTGATGAAATGTATATTTCATCTCCCAAAATGAATGAATGATTTTAATTTGACAAAATTACTCCCATGGCCAATTTGTGTTTGTCTCATTTCCCCTTGTAAGACCCTAATTTTGACCCTAAGATCCCTCATGGTATCATATCATTGCTCAGTGCATTGCCTCAAGGATCATAGCATGTTTGGCTCCTTAAACCTAGGGTTGGGACTTGTGTGAGTGGTTTGAGACCACCAAGAATGCTTGTATTATATATATTTTCTTTTCTTATTTTGGTTACTAACCAAAAGCAAAAAATATGTCACTAACTCTTTTTGTTTTGAAGCTCAAGTGATCATGTGCTCCAATGCTCCTAGGAGGCTCCTAAGCTCAATGATATGGCTAGATGAAGATGATAAAAAGCATGAAAATGGTCCACAAAGTTCCTAATCATCATATATCTCTCCCAAGTATCTCAATTTGCCAATTTGGTCAAGATAACCCAAAGGGCTTGAGGATTGTTTCCCAAGGAAACCCTAATTCAACTGTGCCTTGCTCATGAAGCAACCTCAACTTATGATCAAATTTAATCAAGAGAAGTTCTTTCATTCATTATTTTATGAATATATGAGCCTATTTGTGGATCCTCAATCATTCATTCATCAAGATTGGAAGTTTGGCCTTGAAAAGTTGACCAGTCAAGTCATTTGACTAAACTGAGGATCATTGAGATACAACTTTTGATGTGTTTGTCAAATGAAGATGACCCCAAGAGAAAAAATGTTCTTAGGAATCATATGAACAACTTTCACATTCATCAAAAATACATTTGAAACTTGGAAGGTCATCATTCATTTCAAAATATTATAGGTCATTTTGACTGAAACCCTAATTTTGGGTCAACTTCCCAAGGACCTAAATTCCTTAATTTTTATGATTTTTAGGTGAAACCAAATGCATTGGAAAGATTAAGATGTCTAATTCAAATGTTATGTTGGACAAAATTTCATAATCCTAAAATAAACACATGTGATAATACAAAACATTATAGGTCACTTTGGACTTAAGTCATTGAATTTGAAAAAGTGCCTAACTTCAAATTCCCATAATGTTTTCATGGAAAATCCTAATGATGAAAAATTTGAGTCTAAATTGATCATATTGAAAAGATATACAACTTTTATGTTGGAGTTTTTTCCATTTGAAGCTTGCATCATGGAAACAGAAGGGCTTGAATAGGCTTGCTTTTGGTGAAAATTTTCAAAGGGAGACTTAAACATGTTTTGTACCCAAACTTTCACAACCAGTTTTCATTAATTTCCAAATGCCAAATGAATTTTTGCCCAACATGACTTTTGTTCCTTATTTCAAGGGCTTTCCAACCATTACTCACATTACTTTTTTGGACTTTCCATTGGTGAGTCTCGAAGAGCTCTTTCTTTATGTTCATTTTTGCATTTCATGTTGAAACTCAATGTGCAAGCTGATTACATCACATGTACACGTCCAATTCCATTTCAATTGAGTTCAGCTTGGTTTAGCACCCATCATTGAGCCTCACATGTGCCTGTACAAGCCTATACACCAAAGTTCAAATTGCCATGTGTAGCACCTCAAATTTGCACCTATCATTGTACATACCATCTCATATTAGGTCATAGCATATCATGGTCCATTTGCATAGCATTGCATTGTCCCCAGTTGCCTCAAGTGCAAGCCAGTCAAAAATTAGGTCAAACTGATCAGGAGGTCAGTCCACCAAGCAAGCAAGCACAATTATCAAGGAGCCAAGGCCCTAGGATTTGTCCAACAAGTTCACATGACTTGGAGGTCCATTTGAAGTGTTTAAGTCAAGGGTTGGATGTTCAGAAGTCATCAATTCATGCACAGTCAGTCAGAAACCCTAGAAAGTCAAAGTTGGTCAACTGTGGTTGATTTTGTGGTTTTGATGGATGGATTTGGTTTGAGAGGGCTTATTCATGTCCCAATAGGCCTCATGTACCATGGCAATCAACATCATTGAAGAATTTGAAGCCAATCAGAAAATTTCCCAAAATAGAAACTGGACCTGTAATTTTAACTGCCAAAAATGGAAACTTCTTGATCCCAAACTTACATCATGATACAAGCTTCAAATGAATTTTTGCCCAACATGAAAGTTGAAGATCTTGTTCTCCCATTTTCAAAAAGTCCAAGAACTCCCAAATCCCATGAAAGGTTTGCAAGATATGATCATTTCACTTTCACTTTTTTTTTGAACTTCAACAAGCCATATCTCATGAACCAAAAGGCCAAATTTAGTGGGGTTTTTTCCTACAAACCACATTTCATCTCCTCTTTCCAAAAATATAAACATCATGTACCAAAACCTTGCCAATCAAAATGGAATTTTTTGACTTGTCTCATTTAAATTCAAGTATGACCAAATGTTGACTTTGTGAATTAAGGCTTTTCAGCACAAGTGGCCATTTGGAAATTGTTCTAATTGTTATTTGAGACTTGTTTGCAAGCCCAACTCGGCCAGAACTTGCACCTCCACTTCCATATGGTCAAAATTAGCAAAATGTGCAAATGGTCCCATTTGAGCTAATCAAGCTTACCACTTCATTAAGTAATGCTAAACAGTCATATATAAACCATTTTCTGTCATTTCTAAACCTAGCTAGCAGCTGCAAACATCAGAATACTCTCTTCTCTCTCAATTTGCATTTTCACCAAAATTGAAATTCTGCTCAAACCCCAAAAAGACTCGAGCCTCCTTTCATTAAATCATCACCAGGCCATCATTTGGAAGAGATTTGGAGCATCGAAACTCAACTGGAAAGAGGTGTATTCGACTGTTTTCTTCAAGCTTCAAACATGGCAGTTCTAAGCATGGACCAAACCCAGCATTTTTGAGCTCGAAACCTTCAATCATTCAGCTTCCTGAAGCTCGTGGAGTAACTGTTTCAGACTTTGGGAGCCAAAACATCACTGCATCTTAACTTTTCTTCAGAATCAAGTAAGTTTCGATCTCCTCCATTTGCCAAACTACAACATGCTTTAGTTAGATCTTTTAATGCTGAATCCATTGCAACTTGTCTCATTTGAATTGGTTGATTGTGCTGTAAGAAATCTGGATTTACATTTTTGTGACCAAACATGATTGTGCTCGATTTGCTTTGCTTGAAATGATTTGGTGAAAATGGATATTACATTCTTGTTCTATGTTGCTTGCTGACCATGAGTGTATATTCAATTTGTGTTTCTGAAAAAAAATCTGGAATCGAGTTTGTTGTTATAGATGATGAAGCTATGCTGTTGAAACCCTAGAGCCAGTTTCCAGAAATTTGCATGAATATGCTTGTTTACTGTTGCTTTTGTTGCATGAATATCAATACCATGCTGTTGTGTGATGCTTGGTTGAATTTTGTTTGTTGATGTTGGTTGCATGAAATGCCCTGCTGTTCCAAAACCCTTTGAATCTGTCCAGAAATTCACATTGTTCATGTTTGGTTTATTGCTGTTTGGATGTTGCATGAACATTACTGTATCACTGCCATGCTTGTTTGCCGTGTTATTTGAACTTCGATTGATGATGATTGCATGAAGATAATGTTGCCCTGTAGTCGATAAACCCTAGCTGCATTGCCAAGTTTTCTGGGTTTTACATATTACATGTGATGTTGTTACTGTTCTATTAGTTGCTAGCCAATCAGAACATTTGATTGCCTTTGCCTATGCACGGTCGTTTTGCTAAATGAGGCCCAATATTACCAATGTGCCACTCGGTCCCTTTAATTCCAAATTATTTCATTTAAATTTCAATAAATATTTTACTTTGTTCATCAATTTTGGAAAATTCACAACTTGCTCATTTCAATTCTAAATCCAGTGGGAATTTTTGCATCATGTCCTGTTTGATGTCTAGTTTTTTGCCATGATTTTTAATAATTTTTTTGATCATTGGTTGTTAAATGGCTTTAGGGTTTGTACTATGTGACCATATCTTGTACATGTTGCCAAGTCTTTTGTGAAATAATCATGTTGCATCCATTTGATCTGAAATTTTTTGTGGTTAATCTACACTCATTCATGATCATTTTGATGTAAAGTTTGTGCATTTATCATATGTGGCTTGTGAGATATAAATTTTTGAAGTAGGGTGTGACAATTTGTGTCACACCAATGATATGCAAGTTCATGATTTTTGTTGACATGCCTTCTGACCTTCAAATAATGTGAAATTTTGCATGAGCCATCTCTTATGTGTCTAGTTGATGTGTGAATTTTCCTGGAATTAATTGTGCCATTTCTTAATTGTTTGTGATTTTTCTTCCCTGCCTAGTCAATTGTTGACTTTATGTGACACATCTTGCCATTTCATTTGGGAAATTCTCATACCTTATTGTATGATCATGAAATTTTGCATGAGATAACTAGACATCTTGAGCTTTACATTGGTGTTGATCCCATTCATTTCTCATCTGTTTTCATTTAGTTATGATTTTTTGAAGTTGACCTATGTTTGTTTGACTCCTTTGTGCTTACTTGAAATTGTGTTGACTTCTTGATTTTAATTGACTGCCTTCCACTTGTCCAAATGCAATGAAATTTGACATGCTTACCATGCTAGATGTTAAGATTGAGTATGATTTATTTGATGATTTTTGAAGTTGTTTGAGTTGACTTTTGATGCAAGTCATTCTGTTGACTTCCTTGTGCTTTCATTTGCTATGCCTTGCCTTCTTTGGTTTGTGAATTGATGATGATGCATGATATGAGTTTGAAACCAATTGTGCTTGCTTCTTAAATGCTTGAACTTGACTTTGGTTGACTATTTGTTTGCTGTTTTGACTTTCCCTTTTGTTTTTGACCCTAGGCTTGTCCTAGTGGTCTTTTGGACTTATGATTGAGTTTATGTTTCAGGTTAAGCAACAATGCCTCAAAAGAAACCATTGCCAATTTGATTGAGCTTGATCATATATCATGTGCTAACCTTTGTTTTGTAGGTGTGACTCATGTGACTTGAGTCTTGTGCTTGGCACATTGGTCCCTCTGATTTAACTGTTTGATTCATTTCCTTTTGATTTAAACTGTTGAACTGTTTACTGATTAGTTTGACTTTTTCAGGTACTCTTAGTTGCTTTATTTGCTTTGCTTTGCTATTTAGCAATTTTCTTTTGAGGTATAATTACTCTCTCTTCATGTATTCTGGAGACCCGGCCTGTTATTTGGCCGGGCAAACTGTCTGAAGTCCTCCTTAAGAGGCAATGCTTGTGTATGTTTAAATTGTCCTTGTACAGAGTCAAAGACCTCCTAAGTGAAGAGGCAATTGGCAGAACCAAGGGATAAGCAACCTATCCCCTGCTATTCAGTGTGTCTTCTGTTTTGCTCACACCATTGTGTTGATGCATTTCAGATAAAAACCCAAGATCTTGTGCAATTGCACAGTTGAGTCAGTATCAAATGTGTAGAAGGGTTCCCACTTTCTGAACCCACACATTCTTGTCAAATGCTCTCCCAGGCCAGGGATAGAAGCAATGAGGCACACCCCTCATCTCCTTTCATCTGCTTCACCTTAGCCCCTTAATGGCAAGGTTAAGAGCACCCTTTACCCAGTTCCAGAGGTTTGTTTGTTGAGGTTGATATGACCCCTCAACTAAAACCTAACCCTTGTATGAGCCCCTTGTGTGTATATAGTGTGTGCTACCTGTGCTTGTATGTTTGTTTGACTTGCTTCCTGTGCAAGTTAGGTTTAGTTTAGACTAATCCTTGTTTGCTTTCGCCCTCGTTGCGATCGAGCCTTTTCCTTTCTCTCGCCCTCGTTGCGATCGAGCCTTTTCCTTTCTCTCGCCCTCGTTGCGATCGAGACTTTCCCTTTCTCTTGCCCTAGTTGCAATCGAGACCTTTGTCCCTCCGTAGCCGAACTACGGCAACTCTGATTCTCATGTTCAGATGAGATACGTAGGCACGAGATGCGATGTCTTGTCGAGTTTGACTAACAACTAACACTAATTCTCTTCTCTCGCCCTCGTTGCGATCGAGACCTCCCTTTCTCTTGCCCTAGTTGCAATCGAGACCCTTGCTTCCTGTGCAAGCCGTGTCTAGGATAGTTTGGCCCTTGTGCCATTTAGCTAGAAACCTTAACTTAGGGTTGACTTTGCATGACAACATCTAGGCTCGAGTCGTAGTCTCCCTAGTGTTGTGTCTCCCTCTGTTATCTGGTTAGGCTAAGTCCTTTATCCCTGCGTAGGGGAACTACATCGCCCTGATCTTCACACCAGATGAAGTATGTAGGCAGGAGATTGAGCTGATCTCTCCGGGCGCCCTTTTTCTTTTTCGACCCTTTGTGTCTTAACCACCCTTATGTGTGTTCGGGTTGGAGTCCGACGTAAGTCCAGCGATTGGCAGTTGGTTTCCTGTGTGTGTTTCGGTTCGAATGCTGATGTAAGTCCAGTGATTGGCATTCAGGCTCCACGATTGCCTGTGTCTTGTTTGTTTGTGTGCGTGTCAGCCGAGCTACGAATGCTCTGATTCTTCTCTCGTCCGAGAAGATACGTATGCATAGGATGCGACATCCTAGCGAGCATGTGTCGTTTCCCCAGTCCGAACTACTTCGACTCTGATGTCTATGCCTGATAGACTAAGTAGGCCCAGGATACGATATCCTGCCGAGTCAGTTTCAGTCAGTTTCTTTTGTCTCTTTCAGCCAGTGTGTGTGAGTTTGAGCAGTGTTTTAGTAACCATTTATCCTTCCTTTTGTGCGTGGATCCCGTAGAGTACTACGGATGCGTAGGGATGCTAATACCTTCCCTTCGCATAACCGACTCCCGAACCCATCCTCTTTGGTCGCGAGACCATGTCTTTCCCAGGTTTACTTCGAGCGTTTCCTTTCCCTCTTTTGGGATAAATAACGCACGGTGGCGGCTCTGTTGTTTCTTTCTTTTCCCGCCGGTTTTTCGCGTGATGCGACAGCTGGCGACTCTGCTGGGGATAAGAGAAGTTGACCTACGCTGGTCCATCTTCCCTGAGCGAGTCTCTCCTAGCGCTCTCTAGGTTAGGGTTTTGGTTGCTTTGTGCTGTTATTTATTGCATTCATTGTATATATGTGCATTTATTGTGTACACTTATGTTTGCATTCATATTCATTATTCATTCTGCCTGGCTGGTTGTCTGTTTTTCTTTGTGGGGTGGAAGTCAGTTGAGATGAGTTCTATACCCGAACTCGAGTGCTCTCTAGGATAGGAGAATGGCATAGTCTTGTTGACTGGTGTGGAGTATTCCTTAGCCAGTTGACTTGCGAGACCATTCACTTGGTGGAGGTCATGTTGAACTAATAATGTCACACAAGTTATTTGTGGTTAGGCATTATTCTCTCAATCATGTGCCGCAGAAGCCAAGGACCTTAGTTTACCAAACCCATCTTGGCCTATTTTTTAGGACCGTAGTGCGGAGGTCGTTCAGATGTCAGTTCTGATACGATTGTTACGCGATACTACACTCATAAGAGTTTCTCTTGAGAATATTCTTGGAATACGAGTATTCGTTCCTCCGATAATATTCGAGAGATGGAACGATGATTATGGGAACCTCTGATAGAACATGTCTGGCAGGTTTAAACCCTAGTACACTCCCTTTGGGTGGTTCTTAACCGAGACTCCATGCTCGTGACTCTCAACAAACCCATGATTCGTGGTTGAGTCGTTCAAACATTGTTAATATCAATGGATCCCGGATCAGGGGTAAAACCTAAAATCCACCAAAGCGGCTGGTTGATATTAAGGATGTTTGAGCTGGTTCATGTACCGTTAATATCAATGGAACTTGGGTGTCGATAAGGTGAAAACCTAAATCCACCAAAATGGATGATTGATATTAGGGATACAATGAGCTTTCCCACGACCTTTGTTTGGCGTGCTTTGCTTGATCCTTGAGTGTGTTTGTTGCATTCATGCATTCATGCATTCATCTGCATCCATATCATCAGAAAAAAGAAAATTTTCAAGGAACTCAAAGGAGTTTATCTGCAAAAAAAATTCAAAACATGAAAAAACGGGAAAAATTTTTTCACCTGATATATCTGATGAGATATTCTCATATATGATCACAATGCTAAATATTTCAAAGTTTGCAAATAAAACCCTCGAGTTCCTTTGAAATAAAAACAAGCATATGCATAAACACTTCATGCACCATTTACATCAGCGGGTGTTTTGTTCCGGTCTCCCGTCCTGTGGTCTGACCCTGCGATCTTCATTTATTTTGAAGACGCACTTTGCCGGTATTATACCAGAGCCGACTCTGCCAGATTGATGGATCATCCTGAGCAAGAGAATTGTGAACTCGAGAGAGATTTTGCCAGACTTAGTGCTGTTGATGGATTTATTCCTGGTTAACCAATCCCGGGCTGGCATTGGCTACTGTTCTGGGGCACTTAAGGAGCAAGGTTTGTTTGCAAGTGGAGGATCCATCCATGACGATCAACCTGAAGAAGAGGATGATGCTATCTTGGAAGAGGACGCAGAGGACTTGAACAATTTCATCGTCCCCGGCGGGATCTATCACAATTGGGTCACTGTGGGCGTTCCTACAGTTGTTCATAAGTCTTTGTAATAATCACTTTGTTTAAAAACCCTTCTCCCATGCCAAAAGGAGAAGTGATGACATTGTTGGCATCATTTTGTGCAATGATATTTTCATTCAAATAATTCATGTTAAAACATTTGTTTTCCATTTGTTTCCCCTTTTGCTTTTTTGCATGAAATTGGTGATCACAAAAAACCTTTAAAAACAAGAATAAAAGCAATCTTTTCATCTGCATAACGATTGTCTTGTTTGATTTTCAAAGAGCTTTTCATATCAAAATTTTTATGCAGGTTGTTTCTCAAACCCATTGAACATAATGATCGGACGTCATCTCCCAATTTTGAATTCCCTGTATTCGAAGCGGAAGAAGATGATGTTGAAGGGATTCCTGACGAGATTTCCCGACTTCTTGAGCGAGAAAAGAAAATCACACTCAGCTGCATCTCGAGAATCAGCAGAACAGCCAACTGGGGCATTATCAAAAGAAGAAAAAAAAAAAAGAAAAAGAGGAGGGTGCGAAATCCAAGAAAAAAAATCAAAAGCAAATCAAAAGAAATCAAAAGAAAGAAAAAGAAAGAAAAAAAACAACAAAAGAAAGATAGCACCCTCAAAGTCCCAAGTTGACTAATGCTGAATTCGACAGAAAGAACGAAAAGATCAACTGCCATGTGTCATGGTCAGTCATGTCAGCAGAGAGTGAAAAAAGCATTCAACGAGAAGGTCAAGCCTCGTGTGTTCCGAGGGACCTTGTGCTCAAGAAAGTCTTGTCTTTCGTGCCCGATTCCAGGGGCAAGTGAACCCCAAGCTATGAAAGTCCATGTGTTGACAAGAGAGCCTCTTCAGGCAATGTTTCGACACTTACAACAATGGATGGAGAAGTTCACTCGTCCTGTGAATTCCAGATGCAGTCAAGAAATACTTCGCCTAAAAGAAAAAAAAGCAAAACAGCTCGCTAAGTCGAACACCCCAAAGGGCGACTTAGGCAAAAAGGAGCGTCTCGGTGGATTGAAAACCCGAAAGGGCGATCCAGGCAAAAGTTAGAGACATTGAAAAAAGGAATTTGCATCCCGCTAGATTGATCACCTCACACTGGGGCAATCTAGGCAAAAATTAGGGATTTGGCAAGTAACTGCATCTTGACAAGACTATGCTCTATATCTGTCATCCGTCAGGGATTCTCGATTCGTCGTCGACTGAAGCTTTGAATACATCGAAAATTCAGAATGGTAGAGGAAAGGTCATTATATTCAATGCAGTCCTCTCCAATATATATCACCGATTTCAAACTTGTACAGATCTATGGAGTCTCGCCCTTTGCAGACTACCATTCCATTCTATCATATCAATTTGAGCTTTTTATCCAATTATTTGCACTCTTATTTGTTTCGACTCAACAAATGTTTTGCATGTTTTTAATTGATAAAGTATCATTGTTTTCAAAATAAACAATTTTTCAAAAAACTGTTCTTAAACAAAGTGAATGTTCGCGATGATGGAAGGATACTTAGGAGATCCGCAGTGCTCTCCCGAGGGTGGTATGATTACCAACAGGTAAGACAATTGTTCGTATCTCGAGCATGACTGTATCTTTGTCCTGCAGAACCTCGTATGGTTTCTCCTCAGTGAAGTTGCCCGATGCAGTGTCGTTTGAAGTTATTCATCTTCATGTTCCTGGCAGTACAGATTCTTCCTCCAAGTCCCTATTAGCTCTATTGGTAGTCTTCCTCTCTCCCCCAACGTGGGTGTCGATCAGGTCGATGTACTCATGGCGTTCAGGCCAATTTCCGATTTTCAAATCGAAGAAGTATCCTCCTCTCCGTTGGTGTCGATAAACGTGAGTCTCCCTTTCGTCCTATGACGTCTGGCTGAGCTATCCTCCTCTCCGTTGGTGTCGATAAACGTGAGTCTACCTCTCGTCCTATGACGTCTGGCTGAGCTATCCTCCTCTCCGTTGGTGTCGATAAACGTGAGTCTCCCTTTCGTCCTATGACGTCTGGTTGAAGTTTTCCTCCTCTCCGTTGGTGTCGATAAACGTGAGTCTACCTCTCGTCCTATGACGTCTGGTTGAAGTTTTCCTCCTCTCCGTTGGTGTCGATAAACGTGAGTCTACCTCTCGTCCTATGACGTCTGGTTGAAGTTTTCCTCCTCTCCGTTGGTGTCGATAAACGTGAGTCTCCCTTTCGTCCTATGACGTCTGGTTGAAGTTTTCCTCCTCTCCGTTGGTGTCGATAAACGTGAGTCTCCCTTTCGTCCTATGACGTTTGGTTGAAGTTTTCCTCCTCTCCGTTGGTGTCGATAAACGTGAGTCTACCTCTCGTCCTATGACGTCTGGTTGAAGTTTTCCTCCTCTCCGTTGGTGTCGATAAACGTGAGTCTTCCTATTCGTCCTATGACGTCTAGTTGTACCTGTCCCCTTGTGGATTTACCTCTCCGTTGGTCTTGGTGAACGTTGAGTTTTTCCTAGTTGTCCGTTGGCATCTAGTTGTGATTTCTTTTCCCATTCATCGTCATTGCGATGTCTGGATGTGGCCGTACCCTTTGAAAACAAAAAAAAAAACAAAAAAAAAAAAAAAAAAACAAAAATACCCAGTAATAAGCATCAAATCCCAGTGGACGTTTCCATTGGTGGATCCCTATTGTGCAAATTCTACGGTCCTTGGTATTCAATCCCTGGTTACCCTGAAAGTCTGACAGCCGCTGCTATCATCCATTCGGGTTCCCAGCTGATTGAATAGGGGCAGCTGTAGCACCTCAAATTTGCACCTATCATTGTACATACCATCTCATATTAGGTCATAGCATATCATGGTCCATTTTCATAGCATTGCATTGTCCCCAGTTGCCTCAAGTGCAAGCCAGTCAAAAATTAGGTCAAACTGATCAGGAGGTCAGTCCACCAAGCAAGCAAGCACAATTATCAAAGAGCCAAGGCCCTAGGGTTTGTCCAACAAGTTCACATGACTTGGAGGTCCATTTGAAGTGTTTAAGTCAAGGGTTGGATGTTCAGAAGTCATCAATTCATGCACAGTCAGTCAGAAACCCTAGAAAGTCAAAGTTGGTCAACTGTGGTTGATTTTGTGGTTTTGATGGATGGATTTGGTTTGAGAGGGCTTATTCATGTCCCAATAGGCCTCATGTACCATGGCAATCAACATCATTGAAGAATTTGAAGCCAATCAGAAAATTTCCCAAAATAGAAACTGGACCTGTAATTTTAATTGCCAAAAGTGGAAACTTCTTGATCCCAAACTTACATCATGATACAAGCTTCAAATGAATTTTTGCCCAACATGAAAGTTGAAGATCTTGTTCTCCCATTTTCAAAAAGTCCAAGAACTCCCAAATCCCATGAATGGTTTGCAAGATATGATCATTTCACTTTCACTTTTTTTTGAACTTCAACAAGCCATATCTCATGAACCAAAAGGCCAAATTTAGTGGGGTTTTTTCCTACAAACCACATTTCATCTCCTCTTTCCAAAATATAAACATCATGTACCAAAACCTTGCCAATCAAAATGGCATTTTTTGACTTGTCTCATTTAAATTCAAGTATGACCAAATGTTGACTTTGTGAATTAAGGCTTTTCAGCACAAGTGGCCATTTGGAAATTGTTCTAATTGTTATTTGAGACTTGTTTGCAAGCCCAACTCGGCCAGAACTTGCACCTCCACTTCCATATGGTCAAAATTAGCAAAATGTGCAAATGGTCCCATTTGAGCTAATCAAGCTTACCACTTCATTAAGTAATGCTAAACAGTCATATATAAACCATTTTCTGTCATTTCTAAACCTAGCTAGCAGCTGCAAACATCAGAATACTCTCTTTCTCTCAATTTGCATTTTCACCAAAATTGAAATTCTGCTCAAACCCCAAAAAGACTCGAGCCTCCTTTCATTAAATCATCACCAGGCCATCATTTGGAAGAGATTTGGAGCATCGAAACTCAACTGGAAAGAGGTGTATTCGACTGTTTTCTTCAAGCTTCAAACATGGCAGTTCTAAGCATGGACCAAACCCAGCATTTTTGAGCTCGAAACCTTCAATCATTCAGCTTCCTGAAGCTCGTGGAGTAACTGTTTCAGACTTTGGGAGCCAAAACATCACTGCATCTTAACTTTTCTTCAGAATCAAGTAAGTTTCGATCTCCTCCATTTGCCAAACTACAACATGCTTTAGTTAGATCTTTTAATGCTGAATCCATTGCAACTTGTCTCATTTGAATTGGTTGATTGTGCTGTAAGAAATCTGGATTTACATTTTTGTGACCAAACATGATTGTGCTCGATTTGCTTTGCTTGAAATGATTTGGTGAAAATGGATATTACATTCTTGTTCTATGTTGCTTGCTGACCATGAGTGTATATTCAATTTGTGTTTCTGAAAAAAAATCTGGAATCGAGTTTGTTGTTATAGATGATGAAGCTATGCTGTTGAAACCCTAGAGCCAGTTTCCAGAAATTTGCATGAATATGCTTGTTTACTGTTGCTTTTGTTGCATGAATATCAATACCATGCTGTTGTGTGATGCTTGGTTGAATTTTGTTTGTTGATGTTGGTTGCATGAAATGCCCTGCTGTTCCAAAACCCTTTGAATCTGTCCAGAAATTCACATTGTTCATGTTTGGTTTATTGCTGTTTGGATGTTGCATGAACATTACTGTATCACTGCCATGCTTGTTTGCCGTGTTATTTGAACTTCGATTGATGATGATTGCATGAAGATAATGTTGCCCTGTAGTCGATAAACCCTAGCTGCATTGCCAAGTTTTCTGGGTTTTACATATTACATGTGATGTTGTTACTGTTCTATTAGTTGCTAGCCAATCAGAACATTTGATTGCCTTTGCCTATGCACGGTCGTTTTGCTAAATGAGGCCCAATATTACCAATGTGCCACTCGGTCCCTTTAATTCCAAATTATTTCATTTAAATTTCAATAAATATTTTACTTTGTTCATCAATTTTGGAAAATTCACAACTTGCTCATTTCAATTCTAAATCCAGTGGGAATTTTTGCATCATGTCCTGTTTGATGTCTAGTTTTTTGCCATGATTTTTAATAATTTTTTTGATCATTGGTTGTTAAATGGCTTTAGGGTTTGTACTATGTGACCATATCTTGTACATGTTGCCAAGTCTTTTGTGAAATAATCATGTTGCATCCATTTGATCTGAAATTTTTTGTGGTTAATCTACACTCATTCATGATCATTTTGATGTAAAGTTTGTGCATTTATCATATGTGGCTTGTGAGATATAAATTTTTGAAGTAGGGTGTGACAATTTGTGTCACACCAATGATATGCAAGTTCATGATTTTTGTTGACATGCCTTCTGACCTTCAAATAATGTGAAATTTTGCATGAGCCATCTCTTATGTGTCTAGTTGATGTGTGAATTTTCCTGGAATTAATTGTGCCATTTCTTAATTGTTTGTGATTTTTCTTCCCTGCCTAGTCAATTGTTGACTTTATGTGACACATCTTGCCATTTCATTTGGGAAATTCTCATACCTTATTGTATGATCATGAAATTTTGCATGAGATAACTAGACATCTTGAGCTTTACATTGGTGTTGATCCCATTCATTTCTCATCTGTTTTCATTTAGTTATGATTTTTTGAAGTTGACCCATGTTTGTTTGACTCCTTTGTGCTTACTTGAAATTGTGTTGACTTCTTGATTTTAATTGACTGCCTTCCACTTATCCAAATGCAATGAAATTTGACATGCTTACCATGCTAGATGTTAGGATTGAGTATGATTTATTTGATGATTTTTGAAGTTGTTTGAGTTGACTTTTGATGCAAGTCATTCTGTTGACTTCCTTGTGCTTTCATTTGCTATGCCTTGCCTTCTTTGGTTTGTGAATTGATGATGATGCATGATATGAGTTTGAAACCAATTGTGCTTGCTTCTTAAATGCTTGAACTTGACTTTGGTTGACTATTTGTTTGCTGTTTTGACTTTCCCTTTTGTTTTTGACCCTAGGCTTGTCCTAGTGGTCTTTTGGACTTATGATTGAGTTTATGTTTCAGGTTAAGCAACAATGCCTCAAAAGAAACCATTGCCAATTTGATTGAGCTTGATCATATATCATGTGCTAACCTTTGTTTTGTAGGTGTGACTCATGTGACTTGAGTCTTGTGCTTGGCACATTGGTCCCTCTGATTTAACTGTTTGATTCATTTCCTTTTGATTTAAACTGTTGAACTGTTTACTGATTAGTTTGACTTTTTCAGGTACTCTTAGTTGCTTTATTTGCTTTGCTTTGCTATTTAGCAATTTGCTTTTGAGGTATAATTACTCTCTCTTCATGTATTCTGGAGACCCGGCCTGTTATTTGGCCGGGCAAACTGTCTGAAGTCCTCCTTAAGAGGCAATGCTTGTGTATGTTTAAATTGTCCTTGTACAGAGTCAAAGACCTCCTAAGTGAAGAGGCAATTGGCAGAACCAGGGGATAAGCAACCTATCCCCTGCTATTCAGTGTGTCTTCTGTTTTGCTCACACCATTGTGTTGATGCATTTCAGATAAAACCCAAGATCTTGTGCAATTGCACAGTTGAGTCAGTATCAAATGTGTAGAAGGGTTCCCACTTTCTGAACCCACACATTCTTGTCAAATGCTCTCCCAGGCCAGGGATAGAAGCAATGAGGCACACCCCTCATCTCCTTTCATCTGCTTCACCTTAGCCCCTTAATGGCAAGGTTAAGAGCACCCTTTACCCAGTTCCAGAGGTTTGTTTGTTGAGGTTGATATGACCCCTCAACTAAAACCTAACCCTTGTGTGAGCCCCTTGTGTGTATATAGTGTGTGCTACCTGTGGTTGTATGTTTGTTTGACTTGCTTCCTGTGCAAGTTAGGTTTAGTTTAGACTAATCCTTGTTTGCTTTCGCCCTCGTTGCGATCGAGCCTTTTCCTTTCTCTCGCCCTCGTTGCGATCGAGCCTTTTCCTTTCTCTCGCCCTCGTTGCGATCGAGACTTTCCCTTTCTCTTGCCCTAGTTGCAATCGAGACCTTTGTCCCTCCGTAGCCGAACTACGGCAACTCTGATTCTCATGTTCAGATGAGATACGTAGGCACGAGATGCGATGTCTTGTCGAGTTTGACTAACAACTAACACTAATTCTCTTCTCTCGCCCTCGTTGCGATCGAGACCTCCCCTTTCTCTTGCCCTAGTTGCAATCGAGACCCTTGCTTCCTGTGCAAGCCGTGTCTAGGATAGTTTGGCCCTTGTGCCATTTAGCTAGAAACCTTAACTTAGGGTTGACTTTGCATGACAACATCTAGGCTCGAGTCGTAGTCTCCCTAGTGTTGTGTCTCCCTCTGTTATCTGGTTAGGCTAAGTCCTTTATCCCTGCGTAGGGGAACTACATCGCCCTGATCTTCACACCAGATGAAGTATGTAGGCAGGAGATTGAGCTGATCTCTCCGGGCGCCCTTTTTCTTTTTCGACCCTTTGTGTCTTAACCACCCTTGTGTGTGTTCGGGTTGGAGTCCGACGTAAGTCCAGCGATTGGCAGTTGGTTTCCTGTGTGTGTTTCGGTTCGGATGCTGATGTAAGTCCAGTGATTGGCATTCAAGCTCCACGTTTGCCTGTGTCTTGTTTGTTTGTGTGCGTGTCAGCCGAGCTACGAATGCTCTGATTCTTCTCTCGTCCGAGAAGATACGTATGCATAGGATGCGACATCCTAGCGAGCATGTGTCGTTTCCCCAGTCCGAACTACTTCGACTCTGATGTCTATGCCTGATAGACTAAGTAGGCCCAGGATACGATATCCTGCCGAGTCAGTTTCAGTCAGTTTCTTTTGTCTCTTTCAGCCAGTGTGTGTGAGTTTGAGCAGTGTTTTAGCAACCATTTATCCTTCCTTTTGTGCGTGGATCCCGTAGAGTACTACGGATGCGTAGGGGTGCTAATACCTTCCCTTCGCATAACCGACTCCCGAACCCATCCTCTTTGGTCGCGAGACCATGTCTTTCCCAGGTTTACTTCGAGCGTTTCCTTTCCCTCTTTTGGGATAAATAACGCACGGTGGCGGCTCTGTTGTTTCTTTCTTTTCCCGCCGGTTTTTCGCGTGATGCGACAGCTGGCGACTCTGCTGGGGATAAGAGAAGTTGACCTAAGCTGGTCCATCTTCCCTGAGCGAGTCTCTCCTAGCGCTCTCTAGGTTAGGGTTTTGGTTGCTTTGTGCTGTTATTTATTGCATTCATTGTATATATGTGCATTTATTGTTTGCATTTATTGTGTACACTTATGTTTGCATTCATATTCATTATTCATTCTGCCTGGCTGGTTGTCTGTTTTTCTTTGTGGGGTGGAAGTCAGTTGAGATGAGTTCTATACCCGAACTCGAGTGCTCTCTAGGATAGGAGAATGGCATAGTCTTGTTGACTGGTGTGGAGTATTCCTTAGCCAGTTGACTTGCGAGACCATTCACTTGGTGGAGGTCATGTTGAACTAATAATGTCACACAAGTTATTTGTGGTTAGGCATTATTCTCTCAATCATGTGCCGCAGAAGCCAAGGACCTTAGTTTACCAAACCCATCTTGGCCTATTTTTTAGGACCGTAGTGCGGAGGTCGTTCAGATGTCAGTTCTGATACGATTGTTACGCGATACTACACTCATAAGAGTTTCTCTTGAGAATATTCTTGGAATACGAGTATTCGTTCCTCCGATAATATTCGAGAGATGGAACGATGATTATGGGAACCTCTGATAGAACATGTCTGGCAGGTTTAAACCCTAGTACACTCCCTTTGGGTGGTTCTTAACCGAGACTCCATGCTCGTGACTCTCAACAAACCCATGATTCGTGGTTGAGTCGTTCAAACATTGTTAATATCAATGGATCCCGGATCAGGGGTAAAACCTAAAATCCACCAAAGCGGCTGGTTGATATTAAGGATGTTTGAGCTGGTTCATGTACCGTTAATATCAATGGAACTTGGGTGTCGATAAGGTGAAAACCTAAATCCACCAAAATGGATGATTGATATTAGGGATACAATGAGCTTTCCCACGACCTTTGTTTGGCGTGCTTTGCTTGATCCTTGAGTGTGTTTGTTGCATTCATGCATTCATGCATTCATCTGCATCCATATCATCAGAAAAAAAGAAAATTTTCAAGGAACTCAAAGGAGTTTATCTGCAAAAAAAATTCAAAACATGAAAAAACCGGGAAAATTTTTTCACCTGATATATCTGATGAGATATTCTCATATATGATCACAATGCTAAATATTTCAAAGTTTGCAAATAAAACCCTCGAGTTCCTTTGAAATAAAAACAAGCATATGCATAAACACTTCATGCACCATTTACATCAGCGGGTGTTTTGTTCCGGTCTCCCGTCCTGTGGTCTGACCCTGCGATCTTCATTTATTTTGAAGACGCACTTTGCCGGTATTATACCAGAGCCGACTCTGCCAGATTGATGGATCATCCTGAGCAAGAGAATTGTGAACTCGAGAGAGATTTTGCCAGACTTAGTGCTGTTGATGGATTTATTCCTGGTTAACCAATCCCGGGCTGGCATTGGCTACTGTTCTGGGGCACTTAAGGAGCAAGGTTTGTTTGCAAGTGGAGGATCCATCCATGACGATCAACCTGAAGAAGAGGATGCTGCTATCTTGGAAGAGGATGCAGAGGACTTGAACAATTTCATCGTCCCCGGCGGGATCTATCACAATTGGGTCACTGTGGGCGTTCCTACAGTTGTTCATAAGTCTTTGTAATAATCACTTTGTTTAAAAACCCTTCTCCCATGCCAAAAGGAGAAGTGATGACATTGTTGGCATCATTTTGTGCAATGATATTTTCATTCAAATAATTCATGTTAAAACATTTGTTTTCCATTTGTTTCCCCTTTTGCTTTTTTGCATGAAATTGGTGATCACAAAAAACCTTTAAAAACAAGAATAAAAGCAATCTTTTCATCTGCATAACGATTGTCTTGTTTGATTTTCAAAGAGCTTTTCATATCAAAATTTTTATGCAGGTTGTTTCTCAAACCCATTGAACATAATGATCGGACGTCATCTCCCAATTTTGAATTCCCTGTATTCGAAGCGGAAGAAGATGATGTTGAAGGGATTCCTGACGAGATTTCCCGACTTCTTGAGCGAGAAAAGAAAATCACACTCAGCTGCATCTCGAGAATCAGCAGAACAGCCAACTGGGGCATTATCAAAAAGAAGAGAAAAAAAAGAAAAAGAGGAGGGTGCGAAATCCAAGAAAAAAAATCAAAAGCAAAATCAAAAGAAATCAAAAGAAAGAAAAAGAAAGAAAAAAAACAACAAAAGAAAGATAGCACCCTCAAAGTCCCAAGTTGACTAATGCTGAATTCGACAGAAAGAACGAAAAGATCAACTGCCATGTGTCATGGTCAGTCATGTCAGCAGAGAGTGAAAAAAGCATTCAACGAGAAGGTCAAGCCTCGTGTGTTCCGAGGGACCTTGTGCTCAAGAAAGTCTTGTCTTTCGTGCCCGATTCCAGGGGCAAGTGAACCCCCAAGCTATGAAAGTCCATGTGTTGACAAGAGAGCCTCTTCAGGCAATGTTTCGACACTTACAACAATGGATGGAGAAGTTCACTCGTCCTGTGAATTCCAGATGCAGTCAAGAAATACTTCGCCTAAAAGAAAAAAAAGCAAAACAACTCGCTAAGTCGAACACCCCAAAGGGCGACTTAGGCAAAAAGGAGCGTCTCGGTGGATTGAAAACCCGAAAGGGCGATCCAGGCAAAAGTTAGAGACATTGAAAAAAGGAATTTGCATCCCGCTAGATTGATCACCTCACACTGGGGCAATCTAGGCAAAAATTAGGGATTTGGCAAGTAACTGCATCTTGACAAGACTATGCTCTATATCTGTCATCCGTCAGGGATTCTCGATTCGTCGTCGACTGAAGCTTTGAATACATCGAAAATTCAGAATGGTAGAGGAAAGGTCATTATGTTCAATGCAGTCCTCTCCAATATATATCACCGATTTCAAACTTGTACAGATCTATGGAGTCTCGCCCTTTGCAGACTACCATTCCATTCTATCATATCAATTTGAGCTTTTTATCCAATTATTTGCACTCTTATTTGTTTCGACTCAACAAATGTTTTGCATGTTTTTAATTGATAAAGTATCATTGTTTTCAAAATAAACAAATTTTTCAAAAAACTGTTCTTAAACAAAGTGAATGTTCGCGATGATGGAAGGATACTTAGGAGATCCGCAGTGCTCTCCCGAGGGTGGTATGATTACCAACAGGTAAGACAATTGTTCGTATCTCGAGCATGACTGTATCTTTGTCCTGCAGAACCTCGTATGGTTTCTCCTCAGTGAAGTTGCCCGATGCAGTGTCGTTTGAAGTTATTCATCTTCATGTTCCCGGCAGTACAGATTCTTCCTCCAAGTCCCTATTAGCTCTATTGTGGGGCGTCCCCAGTAGAGTGTTGTTTGAGCCCTACCGTGGGGCATTCCCAGCAAGTTTGCTGTTGAAATACTTTTGCGGGGCAGTTCCCCAAGCAGAGTGTTTACTGAAGACTTTAACTTTCCTCTCTCCAGCAGAGTAGTCTTCCTCTCTCCCCCAACGTGGGTGTTTTTCTTTGAAGATTCAGTATTCGGTGGATTGACATCCCAGTACTATGTCATGCCCTCAGATGGATCCTCAGCGGAGTTGTTGGCATGATGAGCTTTACCAATGCTTATGTATCCTCATCAGAGATCTGGTTGCTTCTTGGTATCCCTGATTTCCAGCACAAGTTGTTGTGGCGCATCCGCCTGTATGTTGAACTCTGTTTTCCGGTTGTGACCGACGATCCCTCCGGAAGCCTCCGGTGGCCTTCCTCCCCTGCAGGATAAATGCTCCCTGATATCCCAGTCCCCAGTGGATTTTCTTTGCTCTCTGGTGGCTTTGGTTTTCTCTCCGGACGGTTGATTCCCGGACCTGCGTGTTGAGCATGTCTGTTTGTCAACATTCATCATACATTCATCATGCATAATGCATACATGCATAATCATAGCATTCAGATACTCATGTTGCAGTTGTTGCAGTATATCCGTTGATGTTTGCCTTCTGCTGTTTGGTAATACAGATCTCTCCAGTAGATTTTCCTTAAGCAGATATGGGTGTGTCTGATCTCTCCATGTAGAGCCAACCCTTAAGCAGAAAGTGTCTATCCTTTCTTTCCATTTCCCCACTGAGATACATCCTCGTGGATGACGGTTGCTTCCGTTCCCTCCCTACACGGGATGGTTTGTCCCTATTGAGTTCTTTCCTCATTAGGATGAGTCTTGTTTCAGTCTGCCTATTTGGATCGATCCTAAATCGGCTTCCTGTTGGCTGTTTCCTATGCTTCCCTGGGGCATAAATGAATAGTTGCTCACTAACCGGCACTCATTCATTTTATCCTCAACAGAATTTGTTGGCCTCTACCTACAAACCGGTAGTTGTAAGTCCTATCTTTGTGGTTTTCTACCCACTAACCGGTAGTTGTAAAATCCCACTTTCATCCCATGGCGGAGTTTGTTTGTTGGCCTCTACCTACAAACCGGTAGTTGTAAGTCCTATCTTTGTGGTTTTCTACCCACAAGCTGGTAGTTGTAAAATCCCACGTTCTCCCCTTGGCGGAGTTAACCCTTTGTGCTCATCCCGATGATGACTGGTTACTTTTCCGTGGTTTTCTGCCTACAAACCGGTAGATGTAATCCCCTCTTTGTGGTATTAATGGTCTTGTCCCCTTTGGATACTTGCCTTGATCAAGCAGTATTGTCCCCATTGGGTCTTCACCTTCTTTTTGGATACTTGCTCCGAGTAAGCAACTTCATCCTCTTTTAATTGGTCATCTTTTGCATACCTAGTTTGGTACCCAGATGCCTTTCTTTTCGGTCGATTATTCATTTAACAACCTACAACCCGGTTATGGATAATCTTCCATGCGAGTGTATTATCTACGTTTTGACGGCTATAGATAATATGTCTCATGTTTTTTCCGGTATTCAGACCGAAGGAGTTTCCGACGATCAGGTCGATGTACTCATGGCGTTCAGGCCAATTTCCGATTTTCAAATCGAAGAAGTATCCTCCTCTCCGTTGGTGTCGATAAACGTGAGTCTCCCTTTCGTCCTATGACGTCTGGCTGAGCTATCCTCCTCTCCGTTGGTGTCGATAAACGTGAGTCTACCTCTCGTCCTATGACGTCTGGCTGAGCTATCCTCCTCTCCGTTGGTGTCGATAAACGTGAGTCTCCCTTTCGTCCTATGACGTCTGGTTGAAGTTTTCCTCCTCTCCGTTGGTGTCGATAAACGTGAGTCTACCTCTCGTCCTATGACGTCTGGTTGAAGTTTTCCTCCTCTCCGTTGGTGTCGATAAACGTGAGTCTACCTCTCGTCCTATGACGTCTGGTTGAAGTTTTCCTCCTCTCCGTTGGTGTCGATAAACGTGAGTCTCCCTTTCGTCCTATGACGTCTGGTTGAAGTTTTCCTCCTCTCCGTTGGTGTCGATAAACGTGAGTCTCCCTTTCGTCCTATGACGTTTGGTTGAAGTTTTCCTCCTCTCCGTTGGTGTCGATAAACGTGAGTCTACCTCTCGTCCTATGACGTCTGGTTGAAGTTTTCCTCCTCTCCGTTGGTGTCGATAAACGTGAGTCTTCCTATTCGTCCTATGACGTCTAGTTGTACCTGTCCCCTTGTGGATTTACCTCTCCGTTGGTCTTGGTGAACGTTGAGTTTTTCCTAGTTGTCCGTTGGCATCTAGTTGTGATTTCTTTTCCCATTCATCGTCATTGCGATGTCTGGATGTGGCCGTACCCTTTGAAAACAAAAAAAAAAAAAAAAAAAAAAAAAAAAAAAAAAATACCCAGTAATAAGCATCAAATCCCAGTGGACGTTTCCATTGGTGGATCCCTATTGTGCAAATTCTACGGTCCTTGGTATTCAATCCCTGGTTACCCTGAAAGTCTGACAGCCGCTGCTATCATCCATTCGGGTTCCCAGCTGATTGAATAGGGGCAGCTGTAGCACCTCAAATTTGCACCTATCATTGTACATACCATCTCATATTAGGTCATAGCATATCATGGTCCATTTTCATAGCATTGCATTGTCCCCAGTTGCCTCAAGTGCAAGCCAGTCAAAAATTAGGTCAAACTGATCAGGAGGTCAGTCCACCAAGCAAGCAAGCACAATTATCAAGGAGCCAAGGCCCTAGGGTTTGTCCAACAAGTTCACATGACTTGGAGGTCCATTTGAAGTGTTTAAGTCAAGGGTTGGATGTTCAGAAGTCATCAATTCATGCACAGTCAGTCAGAAACCCTAGAAAGTCAAAGTTGGTCAACTGTGGTTGATTTTGTGGTTTTGATGGATGGATTTGGTTTGAGAGGGCTTATTCATGTCCCAATAGGCCTCATGTACCATGGCAATCAACATCATTGAAGAATTTGAAGCCAATCAGAAAATTTCCCAAAATAGAAACTGGACCTGTAATTTTAATTGCCAAAAGTGGAAACTTCTTGATCCCAAACTTACATCATGATACAAGCTTCAAATGAATTTTTGCCCAACATGAAAGTTGAAGATCTTGTTCTCCCATTTTCAAAAAGTCCAAGAACTCCCAAATCCCATGAATGGTTTGCAAGATATGATCATTTCACTTTCACTTTTTTTTTGAACTTCAACAAGCCATATCTCATGAACCAAAAGGCCAAATTTAGTGGGGTTTTTTCCTACAAACCACATTTCATCTCCTCTTTCCAAAAATATAAACATCATGTACCAAAACCTTGCCAATCAAAATGGCATTTTTTGACTTGTCTCATTTAAATTCAAGTATGACCAAATGTTGACTTTGTGAATTAAGGCTTTTCAGCACAAGTGGCCATTTGGAAATTGTTCTAATTGTTATTTGAGACTTGTTTGCAAGCCCAACTCGGCCAGAACTTGCACCTCCACTTCCATATGGTCAAAATTAGCAAAATGTGCAAATGGTCCCATTTGAGCTAATCAAGCTTACCACTTCATTAAGTAATGCTAAACAGTCATATATAAACCATTTTCTGTCATTTCTAAACCTAGCTAGCAGCTGCAAACATCAGAATACTCTCTTCTCTCTCAATTTGCATTTTCACCAAAATTGAAATTCTGCTCAAACCCCAAAAAGACTCGAGCCTCCTTTCATTAAATCATCACCAGGCCATCATTTGGAAGAGATTTGGAGCATCGAAACTCAACTGGAAAGAGGTGTATTCGACTGTTTTCTTCAAGCTTCAAACATGGCAGTTCTAAGCATGGACCAAACCCAGCATTTTTGAGCTCGAAACCTTCAATCATTCAGCTTCCTGAAGCTCGTGGAGTAACTGTTTCAGACTTTGGGAGCCAAAACATCACTGCATCTTAACTTTTCTTCAGAATCAAGTAAGTTTCGATCTCCTCCATTTGCCAAACTACAACATGCTTTAGTTAGATCTTTTAATGCTGAATCCATTGCAACTTGTCTCATTTGAATTGGTTGATTGTGCTGTAAGAAATCTGGATTTACATTTTTGTGACCAAACATGATTGTGCTCGATTTGCTTTGCTTGAAATGATTTGGTGAAAATGGATATTACATTCTTGTTCTATGTTGCTTGCTGACCATGAGTGTATATTCAATTTGTGTTTCTGAAAAAAAATCTGGAATCGAGTTTGTTGTTATAGATGATGAAGCTATGCTGTTGAAACCCTAGAGCCAGTTTCCAGAAATTTGCATGAATATGCTTGTTTACTGTTGCTTTTGTTGCATGAATATCAATACCATGCTGTTGTGTGATGCTTGGTTGAATTTTGTTTGTTGATGTTGGTTGCATGAAATGCCCTGCTGTTCCAAAACCCTTTGAATCTGTCCAGAAATTCACATTGTTCATGTTTGGTTTATTGCTGTTTGGATGTTGCATGAACATTACTGTATCACTGCCATGCTTGTTTGCCGTGTTATTTGAACTTCGATTGATGATGATTGCATGAAGATAATGTTGCCCTGTAGTCGATAAACCCTAGCTGCATTGCCAAGTTTTCTGGGTTTTACATATTACATGTGATGTTGTTACTGTTCTATTAGTTGCTAGCCAATCAGAACATTTGATTGCCTTTGCCTATGCACGGTCGTTTTGCTAAATGAGGCCCAATATTACCAATGTGCCACTCGGTCCCTTTAATTCCAAATTATTTCATTTAAATTTCAATAAATATTTTACTTTGTTCATCAATTTTGGAAAATTCACAACTTGCTCATTTCAATTCTAAATCCAGTGGGAATTTTTGCATCATGTCCTGTTTGATGTCTAGTTTTTTGCCATGATTTTTAATAATTTTTTTGATCATTGGTTGTTAAATGGCTTTAGGGTTTGTACTATGTGACCATATCTTGTACATGTTGCCAAGTCTTTTGTGAAATAATCATGTTGCATCCATTTGATCTGAAATTTTTTGTGGTTAATCTACACTCATTCATGATCATTTTGATGTAAAGTTTGTGCATTTATCATATGTGGCTTGTGAGATATAAATTTTTGAAGTAGGGTGTGACAATTTGTGTCACACCAATGATATGCAAGTTCATGATTTTTGTTGACATGCCTTCTGACCTTCAAATAATGTGAAATTTTGCATGAGCCATCTCTTATGTGTCTAGTTGATGTGTGAATTTTCCTGGAATTAATTGTGCCATTTCTTAATTGTTTGTGATTTTTCTTCCCTGCCTAGTCAATTGTTGACTTTATGTGACACATCTTGCCATTTCATTTGGGAAATTCTCATACCTTATTGTATGATCATGAAATTTTGCATGAGATAACTAGACATCTTGAGCTTTACATTGGTGTTGATCCCATTCATTTCTCATCTGTTTTCATTTAGTTATGATTTTTTGAAGTTGACCCATGTTTGTTTGACTCCTTTGTGCTTACTTGAAATTGTGTTGACTTCTTGATTTTAATTGACTGCCTTCCACTTGTCCAAATGCAATGAAATTTGACATGCTTACCATGCTAGATGTTAGGATTGAGTATGATTTATTTGATGATTTTTGAAGTTGTTTGAGTTGACTTTTGATGCAAGTCATTCTGTTGACTTCCTTGTGCTTTCATTTGCTATGCCTTGCCTTCTTTGGTTTGTGAATTGATGATGATGCATGATATGAGTTTGAAACCAATTGTGCTTGCTTCTTAAATGCTTGAACTTGACTTTGGTTGACTATTTGTTTGCTGTTTTGACTTTCCCTTTTTTTTTTGACCCTAGGCTTGTCCTAGTGGTCTTTTGGACTTATGATTGAGTTTATGTTTCAGGTTAAGCAACAATGCCTCAAAAGAAACCATTGCCAATTTGATTGAGCTTGATCATATATCATGTGCTAACCTTTGTTTTGTAGGTGTGACTCATGTGACTTGAGTCTTGTGCTTGGCACATTGGTCCCTCTGATTTAACTGTTTGATTCATTTCCTTTTGATTTAAACTGTTGAACTGTTTACTGATTAGTTTGACTTTTTCAGGTACTCTTAGTTGCTTTATTTGCTTTGCTTTGCTATTTAGCAATTTGCTTTTGAGGTATAATTACTCTCTCTTCATGTATTCTGGATACCCGGCCTGTTATTTGGCCGGGCAAACTGTCTGAAGTCCTCCTTAAGAGGCAATGCTTGTGTATGTTTAAATTGTCCTTGTACAGAGTCAAAGACCTCCTAAGTGAAGAGGCAATTGGCAGAACCAGGGGATAAGCAACCTATCCCCTGCTATTCAGTGTGTCTTCTGTTTTGCTCACACCATTGTGTTGATGCATTTCAGATAAAAACCCAAGATCTTGTGCAATTGCACAGTTGAGTCAGTATCAAATGTGTAGAAGGGTTCCCACTTTCTGAACCCACACATTCTTGTCAAATGCTCTCCCAGGCCAGGGATAGAAGCAATGAGGCACACCCCTCATCTCCTTTCATCTGCTTCACCTTAGCCCCTTAATGGCAAGGTTAAGAGCACCCTTTACCCAGTTCCAGAGGTTTGTTTGTTGAGGTTGATATGACCCCTCAACTAAAACCTAACCCTTGTGTGAGCCCCTTGTGTGTATATAGTGTGTGCTACCTGTGGTTGTATGTTTGTTTGACTTGCTTCCTGTGCAAGTTAGGTTTAGTTTAGACTAATCCTTGTTTGCTTTCGCCCTCGTTGCGATCGAGCCTTTTCCTTTCTCTCGCCCTCGTTGCGATCGAGCCTTTTCCTTTCTCTCGCCCTCGTTGCGATCGAGACTTTCCCTTTCTCTTGCCCTAGTTGCAATCGAGACCTTTGTCCCTCCGTAGCCGAACTACGGCAACTCTGATTCTCATGTTCAGATGAGATACGTAGGCACGAGATGCGATGTCTTGTCGAGTTTGACTAACAACTAACACTAATTCTCTTCTCTCGCCCTCGTTGCGATCGAGACCTCCCCTTTCTCTTGCCCTAGTTGCAATCGAGACCCTTGCTTCCTGTGCAAGCCGTGTCTAGGATAGTTTGGCCCTTGTGCCATTTAGCTAGAAACCTTAACTTAGGGTTGACTTTGCATGACAACATCTAGGCTCGAGTCGTAGTCTCCCTAGTGTTGTGTCTCCCTCTGTTATCTGGTTAGGCTAAGTCCTTTATCCCTGCGTAGGGGAACTACATCGCCCTGATCTTCACACCAGATGAAGTATGTAGGCAGGAGATTGAGCTGATCTCTCCGGGCGCCCTTTTTCTTTTTCGACCCTTTGTGTCTTAACCACCCTTGTGTGTGTTCGGGTTGGAGTCCGACGTAAGTCCAGCGATTGGCAGTTGGTTTCCTGTGTGTGTTTCGGTTCGGATGCTGATGTAAGTCCAGTGATTGGCATTCAGGCTCCACGTTTGCCTGTGTCTTGTTTGTTTGTGTGCGTGTCAGCCGAGCTACGAATGCTCTGATTCTTCTCTCGTCCGAGAAGATACGTATGCATAGGATGCGACATCCTAGCGAGCATGTGTCGTTTCCCCAGTCCGAACTACTTCGACTCTGATGTCTATGCCTGATAGACTAAGTAGGCCCAGGATACAATATCCTGCCGAGTCAGTTTCAGTCAGTTTCTTTTGTCTCTTTCAGCCAGTGTGTGTGAGTTTGAGCAGTGTTTTAGCAACCATTTATCCTTCCTTTTGTGCGTGGATCCCGTAGAGTACTACGGATGCGTAGGGGTGCTAATACCTTCCCTTCGCATAACCGACTCCCGAACCCATCCTCTTTGGTCGCGAGACCATGTCTTTCCCAGGTTTACTTCGAGCGTTTCCTTTCCCTCTTTTGGGATAAATAACGCACGGTGGCGGCTCTGTTGTTTCTTTCTTTTCCCGCCGGTTTTTCGCGTGATGCGACACCATGCACACGAGGGAATCATGAACTCAGCTACATTTCAACTATAAATAAGAGCTCCCTCTCATTCATCCAGGAACCTTGCGGAGACCTGAAATGCTGCAGCACTGAAATCCCAACCAATACCAAAGGAATTTTAAGATTTTTCTCTCTTTTTCAAGCTTGAAATTCAACATCATTAGTTTATTTTCAAAGCTCAATTCCTTAGCCTCTCATCTCCATTACATCTCCAGAGCAAAAAGGAATCAAGATCTTGAAGAATTTGTGGCCTTAAGAGCTCCAATTCAGAGGTAGAACTTCAAACTTTTTGGATATAGATCTTGCAATACAATGTAGTATTCTCTTGTTTGTGTGGTTTTCTGAAGTCCTCACACTTGAGGCAGGCCAGTGGTGGTCTAAATTTTTCATTTCGTGCATTTACAGTTGATACACCATGATCTTCCATCTCACATATCTCTCAAAATAGGAAGAGTGAGGAAGATCCATGGATACAGTGGTGATGTACATCACCTAAGCTTCAATTTGATGTCCTTGTTTTTCATTTTCGTTAAAAAAAAAATCTCTACAAGTGGTGGCCAGATTCTGTTATCTCACCGGAGAAGATGGTGGTTTCCACCACCATCACCACGTGTGCACCTTCCCAACCCTTGGATTGCTTGGCCACGTTATAATCTCATGCGTTCGTTATGTTTACTTATTTTAAATCATCATGTCGCACGGTTGACTCAAGTGCACCATGCGCCCTTGCATCTGACCCATCCATCCACGCCACGTCATTTAATGAAATTGATCCTATGGCGCTGGATTTTTCATTATTTCTATTTTTATTTTTTAATTTAAGTTAATTCCTTTTATTTTCAAAATTTCATAAAATTTTTATTTGAAGTCACAAAAATATGAGACCAATGCCAAAAAATTTCTTGAAAAATCTAGTTTCATATTTTGATTTTTAATTATTTTTGTGACTTCATTTAATATTTTTTGTGAATTATTTAGTTTTCAATAGTTTTAATTCATTTTAAATTACTTTTTGATATTTGAAAAATCCAAAAATATTTTCCTAACACTTATGGATCATGATAAGTCAACGAAAAATAGTCTCATCAATTTCTTATTTGATTTGAGATTTTAGTTTATATTGTGTTATTTTTTAGTGTTTTTAGTTGTTTTTAAATAGTTTCTGATTTCCAAAATTGTTGAGAAAATTAGTCAAAGTTTATTTGACCATGTTAGACCTATGAGAATTTAATTGGACTTGTTGAAGTTGATTTGAATTAAATTTGACGTTTGACCATATTTTGATTATTTAATTTGCATTTTATTTTTAATTCAAAAAATACCAAAAAAATATGGTTGACTTGTTGACTTGTAATCTTCATTTCTTTTCTGTTTGGCATTGATTCATGATGACTTGATTCACATTTGATCAATTGAATTTGATACTCGAATTCTCTTTCCCTCCCTTTCATCTTCATCCCATTCTTTTCATCATTTGGCCAACGAATTAATATCTTATGGTTGGTCTTGACAAATGAGAGGTTTAACCTTCTTTGATCCAAACCAAACTCAACTTGTCCATGATTAAGTGAGTTGTTTTATGTCCAAGATAGGTTGGTTCTTGGTCAAGCTACTAACCTAAAGTCCACATGAGGCCCTTCCCCTTTTGTTTTGGCATGGCAAGTTTGTGGAGTTTCGCTTACTAGTCATGATCTCTAACTTGTGTTTATTTACCTATAGTTTTATTGACCGACCTCAGATAGGTGTGACTACTACATTAGTCCACTTACGATTGCTTAACATAGTGCTACATTATCTCAGGACAAACTAACATAACTTCACTAATTACTAACTTTAATTTGAGCATTTAATTTCTTGCCCTTTACCTTTAATGTCATTTATTTCTTGCTCATTTATTCATGTTGCTTTTCATTTTGCTCACTTGAGCACATTTTTATGTTTATGTAATTTTTCTTTTGCTCATTTGAGCTCATTATTGTATATAAATATATGGTTATCTTGTGATTGCTTTGTCTTTGTTTTGTTTGATGTTTGCTTTTATGTGATAGGGATTCCATCTTGAGATAGTAAAAAGGACCATTGTCATGAGTAGCCAAGTTAAGAGAGACAAGCCAAATGGAGATCCTAGGAGCTTGAATCCAATTTGTTTGATTGCTTGATTGTGTGCAAAGTCCAAAGGAAAGGAGCATCTTGAATCATCTCTATGATTTCAAGAAAAGGAACTCCAAGGGTTTATCTTTTCTCTCTTATCTTTGTATGCTTTAGGACTAGCCCTTCTCTTCTTCTCCCCACTCTAACCAAGCCAAAAATCATTTTCAAAACTTTGACTTTGTTTTAAATTAGAAACCTAGGCCTTAAGCCTTTGACTTTTCAAAACCATTTTCATTAATACTCATTGTGAATAAAACTTAATCCAACTTTGACCTCATTTTGTAAATAAATTTAACTTGTAAACATGACCCACTTCAAGTTGTTTTTGTGGTTCCAATGGCCACCTTATTAAAACTTTTTCATAAACATTAGTCATAGGTTTGAGTTATCATAGTGGTTGATGTAAATCTCACCTCATCCTTAGTGATTGGATTATAAGTCTCCCATACTTATTATAGGGTTAACTCCTCACTAGTATGTTGAAGCCTTCCTCACATGGTGGATTATTGGTTTAGGTTGAGTTTTCTCCCTTTGATAACAAAAGACCTTAAGGCTTTTGGTCAAATCAATTCACCAATCTCTGTGATTTTTACCCCGAACTACGAGGTTTTGATCCTACCTTTGTGATGGTATGTAGGAAAAGGGTTCATCCATTCAAACAACCAAATTTGTAAGTATAACCTATTCTCTTCTCATCCCTCTAATCTTTTGTATGAATCTTTTCACAAATATCAACCTACAACACATATTTGCAAAAAGAGGTTCCCTTAGAGTACTAAGGATGTTTTGGGTGCGTAAAACCTTCCCATTTCATAACCAACCCCCTTACCTGGATGTCTGACATTTTTATTAGTTTTTGATTTGAAAAACTTCTTACTTGGCTTTTGTTCGCTATTTAGCCTTTCCTTTGGACAAATAAAAGTGCGATGGCGACTCGAATTGTATGTTGACTTTTGGTTTAGTCAATAAACCTAAAGGTAATGAAAACCCCGCTACACCCCTCCCTCTTCATCTTCAACCCCATTGTATCTCATCCCTCTCATTGACCAATGAAGTCTCAATATCCTAAGGCTAATTGGTTCATCAATAACTTTGTGTTAGATGAACCAATACAAGTATGGATGAGATTAGGTCCATCCTTTGATCATTTTCTTTTTGTGTGTGGTATGCTTTAGGAGTATGGTTCATTATACCATATCTCTAACATGCATTAGCACCAAAATTTCTATTTCCCGACCTCAGATAGTTGTGACTTCTACATAAGTCCAATTACGATTGCTTAACATAGAGCTAAATTTTAACCCAAAAGGCATAGAATTCTAGTATGTGAGTTTGTAAATCTCCCCCTTTCATGGTATTGTGTGGAAACTTGGCCTTTTTTACTTCCTTTGGAAGATGTCTTGGTTCAAGGATCTATGCTTGTGAATAAAGGGTTGAGTGCTCTCCAAAGAATGATTTAATCAATTGAAAAGCAAAACTTGACAAACATTTAACCAACTAACAATTTAACTAAATTTTATTATTATTGCTTTTAATTTCAATTCATTTAATTTATGTACTTTAAATTCAAGCCATTTACCATTTCATTTGCCATTTTACATATCATTTAACTTGTTTATGTTTATGCCATTTTTCACTTTGCTCACTTGAGCCATATATTGTGATTGTATATACTTATTTGTGGATCTTGTTTGTGTTTGTGGTCTTAGGACCTTAAAATACTTAATAAACAACCAAAACCCCTAAAAAATGTTTGTGTGGACTGTTGGATTTGGTTTGAGCCTTGGACTTAGAATTAAGCAACATTCCCTATGCAAAAGGACTTGGCCAGTGCCAACATTTCTGAAGCCAAGTGATTGTGATTTAAGCTTTCATCTGATTGAAGTATTGGGATCCACTTGAGTTCATCTTCTACATGGTCTTGATGTAAATGTTACTTTGAACCTGTGTCTAATGCCTTATTCTGAGCCATTCAAGGAGTATGTCATTTGATACATGGGAAGATTAAGAAGAAGACTATGAAGTTGGTAGCTTGGATATGGCTATCTTTATTTGATGCTTTGCTCTTCATCTTGCTACTTGCTTATTGATATTGCTTGATTTAAAGTCCAAGGGAAAAGTGGGTTTCTATATGACATTCTTGTCTATTGGGTTGCATCCCATTGGTCAGATCTTTTCAACTCTTAACTTTTAAATTTTATGCTTAGGATTAATCTCTTCATCTCCTCCTATTTCTTAAATTTCAAATCTCTCCCCCTTTTCAAAATCTTCTTTCCTTGTGATTTCTAAACTTAAACTTTATTGCAAATTAGAAACTTTGGCCTTATGCCATTGCATTTTTCACACTCTTTTCTTAATCAAACTTGTAAATGAAACTAAATCATATTGACTTAAAATTTTAAAAGACAAAAAGAACTAACACTCATTCAAACTCTTTTAGGCCTTTTGTGCCTCTTTAAATTTTAAATTTATGTTAAAAGCAATTCACTCACTTTGAAATTGATACCACGAACTACGAGGTTTTGATCCCTCATTTTTATGTTGGTATGTAGGCACAAGTCTGAAGGTCTTGTCAAACACAAAAATATAATTAATGAATTATTTTCTCATCCCCACACTCTATTCATTGGAAACATTATTTTATACCAAAAACACATACACACATAAAAAAGGGCTCCCTAGGAGTACCTAGGACACTTTGGGTGCTAACGTCTTCCCTCTATGTAACCAACCCCCTTATCTGTAATCTCTGGCATTTTATTAGTTTTGACTTGAAAACTTCTTATCTTTGGGTTTTGTTTGTACTTTTTCCCTTTTCCTTTGGAAACAATAAAAGCGCGGTGGTGACTCTGGTTTTATGGAGGTTAAGTTTATCCATAGCTTAATGGTCATGAATTTACTACTACAAACGGCAAGCTTGTCGTTGTTGGTGGAGAGAAGGCTCTTTTAGTGAGCCATTTGTCATCCTTTTCTTATGTTAAAGTTGAGGAGGAGGTTGGAACTCCATCCCAAGCCTTGTCTATTGCTGATAAAGTGAAGAAAACTATGGCACCCATGTCTTCTTTGAAAGATGCTCAGAAAGTTATTGAGACTGGAAGAACTGATCAGTGGGGCCGTATGATAGAGATTGATGAGAATAAGAATAGGGCCGGATTGGGATTTCAACTATGGTCGTTCAACGTCAAAGCTGAAGATGTCCAACCGAGTTTCTGCAGTGGAGGATTCATTCATGGTAATGATCAACACTCAGCTGATGTGATTGAGGATGGTGACGATGAAGATGAAACTTGCGCCAACTTTGTGACGTATGGCTAGACTTGCAACAATTGGGTTGCTGTTGATGTTCCTATTATTGTTCACCGATCTAAGTAATTTGTTTTCCATTTTAAGAAAAATCCTTCTCCTATGCCTAAGGGAGAAGTGAACATTGTTGGGCATTTCAATTATCATCAATAAAATACAATTTTATTCATCCACATCTTTGATGTTTTATTTTTACTTTTTGCTTTTCTGAAAATGGTAATCACAAAAAACATAAATAAATAATAATCTTCCATCTGCATAATATTTGGTCACAATTCACTTCTCTAAAATCAATATATCAAATCATTATGCAAGTTGGTTCTCAAGTTCATGAATACAATGATCCTACTCCCTCTCCAAACTTCGATTTCCCTGTGTTTGAAGCTGAGGAAGAGACTGATGATTAAGAAGTATTTGATGAATTATCTCGTTTACTTGAGCATGAGGAAAAATCCATTCAATCGTTCGAAGAGAAGATTGAACTAGTCAACTTGGGTTCCGAAGATGGTGTGAAGGAAGTCAAGATTGGGTCTCAACTGTGTCCAGAGGCTAAGAAGGGGTTGATTGATCTTCTTCGAGAATATTTTGATATGCTTGCTTGGTCCTATCAAGACATGTATGGGTTAGATTTTGAGATTGTGGAACATAGATTACCGTTGAAGCCAGAATGTCCGCCAGTCAAGCAGAAGTTGAGGAGAACCCATCCTGATATGGCAGTGAAGATCAAAGAGGAAATGCAGAAGCAGATTGATGTTGGTTTTCTTGTAACCTCCGAGTATCCGCAGTGAGTGGCCAATATTGTGCCTGTTCCGAAGAAAGATGACAAAGTCTGAAAGATGATTTCCCTCTACCACACATTGACATGTTGGTAGATAATACAGCTAAATTCAAAGTCTTTTCATTTATGGATGGATTTTCCGGTTATAATCAAATCAAGATGGCACCTGAAGATATGGAGAAGACCACATTCATTAAACCTTGGGGAACATTCTGTTATAGAGTGATACCTTTTGGTTTAAAGAATGCTGGTGCGACATACCAGAGAGCTATGACTACTCTTTTTCATGATATGATGCGTAAATTGATTGAAGTTTATGTTAATGATATGATTGCCAAATCAAGTGATGAAGAAGAACATGTTGAGCATTTGTTGAAGCTATTTCAGCATTTGAGGAAGTACAAACTCCGCTTGAATCCCAATAAGTGTATGTTTGGCGTTCGTTCTGGTAAGTTGTTGGGCTTTATTTCTGTAAGACCCCAATTTTGGCCCTAAGATCCCTCATGGCCCATATCATATCATATCATGGCCTCAAGGATCATTGCATGCCCTAGCTTCCCTCCTAGTGGGTGGTTTGCCTTGTGAGTGTGGTTCTTGATCACCAAGCATGTTTTGCATTTGTATATCATTGCTTTTCATATGTTTACTAACCAAAAAGTACAAAAATATTGTCATCTAACCATGTTACTTGCAGCTGAAGCAATCATCAGTCAAAGTCAGTCATTGTAGTGGATGGTGGCCATTCTTGAAGAATTTGGGCACCATGATCAATAATCAAGAGTTCATATGACTTGTGACATCATTTGGAATCAAGATCTCAAGGAATTAGGGTTTGGAATTCATCAGAAGGTGGTTCAGTCAAGCAAAACCCTAGAAAGTCAAACTTGGTCAACTGTCCATTTAATCAGTGATTTGATGGTGGGATTTGGTCTGAGAGGTCTCATTCATGCCTATACAAGCTTCATATATCATGTCAAGCATCCACAGTGAAGAAAATAAAGTCAGACAAGAAATTTCCAAAAATAGAAAGTTGACCTGTAATTCAAATTTGCCAAAAATGGAAACTTCTTGATCCTAAACTTACATCATGATACAAGCTTCAAATGAATTTTTGCCCAACATGAAAGTTGAAGATCTTGTTCTCCCATTTCCAAAAAGTCCAAGAACACTCAATTCCCATGTATGGTTGGCAAGATATAATCAATTCATTTTCAAAATTTTGTGAACTTCAAAAGGCCATATCTCTCAAACCATTTGGCCAAATTTGGTGGGGTTTTTTCCAACAAGTCATATTTGATCCCCTCTTTCCAAAAATGTAACCCTCATGCACCAAAATCTCATGGATCAAAATGGCCTTTTTTGACTTACATTAATTAATTTCAAGTGTGGTACAAAAGTGAAATGTTGAATTAACCACTTCCAGCCATTTTTGCCAATTGAATATGTTCTGAAATCATGTTTTGGTCATGTTACAAGGCCCATTTCGCAGCTGTTGCTCATACACCATGCACTTAGGCCAAAATGACAAAATTAGTAAAAACTTACCATTAAACCAAATCATGATTAACACTCCATTAGCCAACACAAAACAGAGGTATAAGAGCTCATTTTCTGTCAATTCCAACCCTAGCAGCCTCACATACCAAACAGAAAACCATTTTTCTCTCCATTCTTCATTTTTGCACTTTGGAAATTTTCTTGAAGAAACCTCAAAGAGCACGACCTGCCTTGGTTGCTACATGGTATATCACCCTTGTTGAGCTCATTTCAAACATCTTTTCCCAACTGTAATGCCTGTTTACATGACTGCTACATCGAGCTTCACTAATGGCAGATCTGGATTGGAGTGAAACCAAGTATCCTTAAGCCAAAATCCTTTCACTATCCATCATTTGGAGCATGAGTGTGCATCTGTTTCGAGCATCTGAAGCCAAATAGCAACTGTAGCTCAACTGCTCTCCAACTTTGGTCAGTTTTCGAGTCTCTCATTTCTCTAAATCATGCTATGCATTATGTAGGTCTTCCTTTGATGATTGTTTTGAGCTTTGAGTTTTTGAAAATGGTTGGATATTTATGAAGATATGTCGATTTGAAAGTTGATGTTCATGGATGTTTTTGCTTGTTGCTTCTTGTTTAGTTTGGTTTAATGAATATGGATGTTGGATTATGATTGTGCTTGGTCTGCTGATTAGAATGACATGCCATTTGCTCATTTCTGTGACAATAATTTCATTCACGATTTTGGTTGAGTGAGGAAGATGACACTGTTCATGAAACCCTAAAATTTGCGCCCAGAATTTGTTTTCAATTCATGAAATCGCATTGGCTGTTGTTGTCTCGTGTTTCTGCATGTGAATGCTACTGTTTTATTGCCATAACAAATCATTGCATGACACCTCACCAAGCGCTGCACAGCGTTTCATTAACAAGTCCCAGTAATTACAAGTATGCCACCGTGCCCAATTTGACCATCACACCATGTTGTATTTCATTTCATTTTTTTACAATATTCATTTCATTTTGTACTCATCTTTCAAAATTCATAACACCTTCATTTTAAATCCAAATTTCATGAAAATTTTTGCATTGTGCTCTGCTTGATCTCTACTTATTTATCATGATTTTTTCTGATTTTTTGGATGAGTAGATTTTAAATGGTATTAGGGTTTATGACATGTATCCATATTTTATACCTTTTACCAAAACCTTTGTGAAATGATGATGATATATCCAATAGCCCTGAATTTTTTTGTGCACAAACTAGACTCATCCATGGTGATTTTGGTATAGAGTTTGTGAATTTATCTTATCTGGATTGTGAGTTATGAATTTTTGAAGTAGGGTGTGACAATTTGTGTCACACCAATGATGTGCAACTTCATGATTTTTGATACCATGCTTCTTGACCTCCAATTGATTTGAATTTTTGCATGAACCTACTCTTGTATGTCTAGTTTACATGTGAATTTTCTTGGAATTATTTGTGGCATTTCCCAATTGTTTGAGATTTTCTCCCCTGTTTGACCAAAATGTTGACTTTTGTGATACATGTTGCCATTTCATTTGTGAAATTCTCATACTTTATTGGATGAATTTGAAATTTGGTATGTGATTACTAGACATCTTAAGCTTTGCCATGGTGTTGATCTCATTCATTTATTATATGTTATCACTGAGTTATGAATTTTTGAAGTTGATGCATGTTTGGTTGACTTCTTTGAGCATGCTTGAAATTGTTTTGACTTCCTGATTTTCATTGACTATCTTCCCATGATCCAAATGAGCTGAAATTTTATATGCATGTCATGTTATGGATTGTGATTGATCATGATTTATTTGATGATTTTTGGAAATGTTTATGTTTGGTTTTGAGTTAAGTCTTGCTGTTGACTTCTATGAGCTTTCATTTGCCATGCTTTGACTTCTTTTGTTTATGAAATGATGATGATGCATGATATGAACATGAAACCAATTGAGCTTGCTTCTTAAATGTTTGAACTTGATTTTGATTGGATATCATTTGCTGTTTTGACTTTCTCATCCTCTTTTGACCCTAGGCTTGTCCTAGTGGTCCTGTTGCTTATGTTTGAATTCATGTTTTCAGGTTAAGCAACAATGTTCCAAAGAGATCATACAAACTTGATTGAGCTTGATTATTTATCATGAGCTAACCTCTTTGTTTTGTAGGTGGCTTGGCTCATATGCCTTGAGACTTGTGCATTGCACATTTGTCTATTTGTTTGACTATTGACTTCTGTTTCCTTTTGCTTTGACTTTTGAATTGTGTACTGATTCTGTTTGACTATTTCAGGTACCTTTAGTTGCTTAGTTCTTTGAACTTGCTTTGCTTTGCTATATAGCAATTTGCATTGAGGTATAATCCCTTTTCTTCATGTAGTTTGGAAGACCTGGCCTGTTATTTGGCCAGGCAACTGTCTGAAGTCCTCCTTAAGAGGCAATGCTTGTGTGTGTTTACATTTGTCCCAAGCAGGAAAAGTCCTTCAAATAAGGCAATTGGTAGAATCCAAGAGATATGCAACCTATCTCCTACTATTCTGTGAGTCTTCTCCTTGCTCCCATTACATGGTTGTAGCATTGAGATCCAAGCCCAAGATCTATAGAGTCTTATCTGTGGAGAGAGTTCCTACTTTCTGAACTCCCACATCTTCTGATATCCAATGCTCTCCCTGACCAGGGATAAGAGCAATGAGGCACACCCCTCATATCCTTTCATCTGCTTCACCTTAGCCCCTCAATGGCAAGGTTAAGAGCACCATTGACCCTATTCCAGGTGGCTTTAATGCCTAACCCTTTTGTATGAGCCTCTTTGTTTGGTTATAGTGTGTGCTGAATGATTTCATTGATTGATTGCTTATCTTCATATGCACATGTTTGCTTGTATGCTCTATGCATTTATCATCATTAATTGCTCATTATTGCATGATCATCTCATTTGTCTTTGTGACATCATATCTTTGTTGTTTTCCCATTGAGAACAATTGTAAGACCATCCTTTGGCCATTGTTCCTATGATATGGAAGTGAGTTGTAAGACCATTTCATTGGCCACTCATCTTATCTTTGCTTGATGCATTTGTTTGTTGTATGTGAGGATGCAATTATAAGTCCCTGTGATGTGGCATTTGTATTCCTAGGACCATACTATGGAGGTTAGAGTAAGCCCAGATAAATTGGCATCTGACATCCATGTTTTGCTTCTGTTTGTTTATGTGAGGATGCAATTATAAGTCCCTGTAAGTTGGCATTTGCTTTCCTGTGATCATATGTTGCTTCTGTTTGCTTATGTGAGGATGCAATTATAAGTCCCTGTAAGTTGGCATTTGCTTTCCTGTGATCATAAGTTGCTTTGTTGATTGTATGTGAGGATGCAATTATAAGTCCCTGTGATGTGGCATTTGTATTCCTAGGACCATACTGTGGAGGTTAGAGTAAGCCCAGATAGATTGGCATCTGACATCCATGTTTTGCTTTTGTTTGTTTATGTGAGGATGCAATTATAAGTCCCTGCAAGTTGGCCTTTGCTTTCCTATGATCATATGTTGGATATTGGTATAAGCCCAGATAGATTGGCATCCGGTATCCAAGTTTCATTTTTGTTTAAGGAGATTAGTATAAGTCCATAGAGTGGCCTCTAATATCCGGTTTTGTTTTGTGAGATTGGAGTAAGACCATTGAGTGGCATCCGGTATCATTTGTTTGATTATTTTGTTATTACTCATTGCCTATTCCAAAGGACACACTTGAATCATCTCCCATATGATCTCAAGAGGTGAACCTTCTAAGAAGTTTTACAATCCATCCTCATCCATTCATTCCCATTTTGTCCTAAACCTTTTCACACATCACTTTCAAACTTGAGATAGCTATTGTGCAAACGTCTTCATGCTTTTCAAACTAAAAACCTGGACCCCAAGTCCTTGACTTTTTTCAAACTCCATTTCATGATACTTCTTTTGAATTAATCTTAATCATACTTTGACCCCACTTTCATAATCACAATCAATTAACTTCACCCATTCACTTGTTTTGGCTTTGTCCATTGTTAATCTTTTCATGCATTAGCCATAGGTTTCAATTATCATTGTGGTTGATGTAAACCTCACCCTATCCTTAGTGAGTCGACTATAAGACTTCCGTACTGAAAACAGGGCTAACCCCTCTAGTACGTCGAAGCTATCCTCGCATGGTGGATGTTGGTCTTGGTCGAGTTTTCTCCCATTGATAATGAAAAGCCTCAGTGCTATTGTTTAAAATTGAATCCACCAACTTTTGGAAATCTTTTAGCCGAACTACGGCGTTTTGATCCTTACCTTTGATGGAAGGTACGTAGGCAACGGGTTCATCCGTTCAAACCCAATAAAAATTGTATATTCTTTTCTCATCATCCCAATCATGTTTGCACAATACTTATGTCATAACAAATAACAATTTTATACAACAAGTGTGAAAAGGGCTCCCTAGGAGTACCTAGGACGTAGTGGGTGCCTAACACCTTCCCATTGCGTAATTTACCCCTTACCCAGACTCTCTGATCTTTTTACTAGTTTTCTATGTGTAAAACTTCTTAGGCTTTTGTTCGCTTTTTAGCCAGTCCTTTGGATAAATAAAAGTGCGGTGGCGACTCGAATTCATTGTATACCTTGCTTATGGTTTAATCGATAGATCATATAGCGACGAATACACCGCTACAGTTTCCAGTGAAAAGGGTATTGAAGTTGATCCTGCCAAGGTCAAAGCAATACAAGAGATGCCTGCTCCCAAAACTGAGAAGCAAGTTAGAGGTTTTCTCGGCCGCTTGAATTATATCTCAAGGTTTATATCGCATATGACTGCCATATGTGTGTCTATATTCAAGCTTCTTCAAAAAGATCAGTCTTGTGATTGGACCGAAGATTGTCAGAAAGCTTTTGACAGTATCAAAGAGTATCTGCTTGAGCCTCCGATTCTGTCTTCGCCAATTGAAGGAAGACCTTTGATCATGTATTTGACTATACTTAATGAAAGTATGGGTTGTGTTCTTGGTTAGCAAGATGAATCTGGAAAGAAAGAATAAGCAATTTACTACCTCAGTAAGAAGTTCACTGATTGTGAGACTCAGTATTCTATGCTTGGAAAGACTTGTTGCGCATTGGCTTGGGTTGCTAAGCGTCTATGCTAGTATATGTTGAATCATACTACTTGGTGGATATTTAAAATGGATCAAATCAAGTATATTTTTTAGAAGCCTGCTTTAACTAGGAGGATTGCCCGTTGGCAAATGTTATTATCTGAGTATGATATTGAATACTGATCTTAGACAGCTATTAAAGGTAGTGTCTTGGCTGACCATTTGGCTCACCAACCAATTGTAAATTACCAGTTAGTGCAGTATGATTTTCCTGATGAAGAGATTTTGTACTTGAAAATGAAAGATTGTGATGAACCATTGATTGAAGAAGAGCTAGAACCTAGTTCTTGATGGGGCGTGGTATTTGATGGAGTTGTTCATTAGTATGGGTCTGGAATTGGGGCAGTGATTATTACTCCTGAAGGCACTCATTTTCCGTTTACAACTAGATTGACTTTCAAGTGTACAAACAATATGGCAGAGTATGAATCTTGCATCATGGGGATGGAAGAGGCCATTGATCTCAGAATCAAGTATCTTAACATCTATGGAGATTTAGCTTTTGTTGTGAATTAAATCAAGGTGAATGGGAGACGAATCAACCCGGTTTGATACCGTATAGAGATTATGCGAGGAGAATTTCAACTTTCTTTACAAAGGTTGAGTTTCATCATATCCCTCGAGATGAAAACCAGATGGAAGATGCTCTTGCAACGTTGGCTTCAATGATTGTGGTGAAATTTTGGAATGAGGCTCCTAATTTGACTGTGATGCGTCTTGATAGGCCAACTCATGTGTTTGCTGTTGAAGAGGTCAAAGATGAAAAACTGTGGTATTTTGATATCAAGAGTTTCCTCCAAAGTCAGATTTACCCGCCTGGGGCATCTTTTAAAGATAATAAGACTTTGAGAAGATTAGCTGGCAACTTCTACCTGAATGGTTATGTGCTTTATAAAAGAAACTTCGATATGGTTTTGCTCAGATGCATGGATAGACACGATGTAGACTTATTGATGACTGAAGTCCATGAAGGTTCCTTTGGTACTCATTCCAATGGACATGCTATGGCCAAGAAGATGTTGAGAGCAGGTCACTATTGGCAGACAATAGAATCTAACTGTTGCAAGTTTGTGAATAAATGCCACAAGTGTCAAATTTATGCAGATAAGAATTATGTTCCTCCGACACTGTTGAATGTCATTTCCTCTCCACGTCCCTTATCCATGTGGGGAATTGATATGATTGGCATGATTGAGCCCAAAGCTTCAAACAGACATCGTTTCATTTTAGTGGCTATTGATTACTTCACAAAGTGGGTTGAAGTGGCGTCGTATGCGAATGTAACTAAGCAAGTTGTGGTAAGGTTTATCAAGAATCAGATTATATATCGGTATGGTGTGTTAAGTAAGATCATTACTGACAATGGATCGAACTTGAACAATAACATGGTGGAAGCTCTTTGTAAAGACTTCAAGAGTGCACATCATAATTCTTCTCCCTACAGACCTAAGATGAATGAGGCTATTGAAGCTGCAAATAAGAACATTAAAAATATCATTCATAAAATGGTTGTAACGTACAAGGATTGACATGAGATGCTCATGTTTGCTCTGCATGAGTACCGTACATCTGTCCGCACTTCAACAGGGGCAACCCCTTTCTCTCTTGTTTATGGCATGAAAGTTATACTCCTAGTAGATGTTGAGATCCCGTCACTACGTGTACTAGAATCGAGTGACTAGAATCGATGATAGATATGGATGAAGACCTCAGGAGGGGGAATGAGGAGGTTTTTTATTAGTGTGCTCGCGAAGATACAACAATCTCCTGCCTACGTATCCTTATGGTGCAATAAGGAAATCAGAGCATTCGTAGTTCGGGCTACTACGAATAATTGGTGGGTTTTGTTTTGATGAACGACTGTGTAGGTCGGCGTTCTAACGGCTAAACGCTGGCTTGTCTACTCTCGGTGGAGGCTCTAGCACTGGTTTGTTGGGCGCATTAGAAAGGATTGACAGTGTTCTTTTGAGAAGGGTTTTGGTCACGCGGGGGTGACAAGTTGAGTTGATGTGTTTGGGTTTGATAGGTTTCGATCGCACGGGGGCGAGAAGTTAGGTTTGATGTGTTTGAGATGTTTTTTGAAAAACGACGAAAGATTGAGCAATGTGGTGTACACCAATCGTCCAATTCTTTTGAGGAATAATAAGGCGACCGCCTTCTATTCCCTTTTCGTTCGAATTATTTTGAAAGTTTGTTTGTGGATGTTGAATATGCACGGTAGTGAGGCGTACGCCCCTTATTCCTTTATCCAAGTTTATTTAACGTGTTTTAGTCGGAAGTCGATAACTTGTGCAATATGGCGTACGCCAATTATTCAAATAATCGAGAGAGGGCGAGGCGTACGCCTCCCCTCTTTTATCATCCGAAGTTTAAATTGTAAAAGATATGTTTAGATGTTTGCATTTGGTTTGTGAAAATAGTTTGAATTTTGAATTGGTAGGTTTGGATCGATAGATGATTTGAGCAATGTGGCGTACGCCAATTATTCAAATAATCAAGGAATGATGAGGCGTACGCCTCCCATTCTCTATCGAAGTTTGAGTGAAAGTTTATTTTGTGAAATTGGATTTGATCTGAAATGTGATTTGAGCTTGTATGATTATTAGGGTTTTATTTGAATGACGAAAATCCGAGCAATATGGCGTACGCCAATTATTCGAATAATCGAGAGATAATGAAGCGGATGCTCACTATTCTCCTTTTCATTCAAAGATTAATAGAGCTTTTAGAATTTAAAATTAATTGGGGGAGTGATTTTAATTTTATGGAGTTTTAGGGTTTTAAATGAATGACGAAAATCCGAGCAATATGCCGTACGCCAATTATTCGAATAGTCGAGAGATAGTGAAGCGGAAGCTTACTATTCTCCTTTTCATCCCAATGTTTATGTTTAAAAGAGAAAATTCTTTTGAAATTGAATGGTTTGGAAAAATGATTTGAAGTTGTGTGATTTAAGATTTAATCGGGTGACAAGAACTCGCGCAATATGGCGTACGCCAATTATTCAAGTGCTTGAGAAATAGTGAAGCGTACGCTTCCTATCTCCTTTTCATCCCAAGTTTATGTCTAAAAGAAAAATTCTTTTGAAATTGAATGGTTTGGAAAAATAATTTGAATTTGTGTTTATGAATGAAATGAATTTTATTTAGTGTATTATTTCATCTACTCGATTAATCAATAACCAAGTAGGTTTCATTGTAAGGAAGCCCAAGAGTAAGCTATGTGAGGTTGATGGCGACGCTTTAAAAGCAATCGACTTACAAGGGTTTTTGAAAGTGGGCTCGATGTTGAATCGAGAATTGTATGATTTGTGCCTTTTGAAATTGGTTTATGTTGTTGATGAATTGACATTGAATAAAATTGAAAATGATTTATGAAGTGGTGATGACATGAAATAGTTTTTTTTTGTTTGAAACAATGTGAAGTTTGTGAGAGTGGAAGAAGTTAATCAATTTCTTTTTAACAAAATTAATTTATTAAAATTTGATTAAATTGATTAATTAAATTAATTAAAATTAATTATCAAAATTATTTAATTAAATCAAATAATTAAGTTAATTAAAATTAATTAATAGAAATTAAACTAATTAAAGATTTTAATCAATTAATTAAGTCAAAAGAGAAAGAAAATGGGTATTAACATTGATTTAATCGGTATGTGTAGATGAAGATGCTCTCGGAACCGGTTTGAGCATAAGGACAATATGATTGATGTCCTATGCGAGGTTGTAACACGGTGAAAATGTACAAATTAATATATTAGAACTTGGTCGGCATAACGGCATTGAATTACCGAATCCTTGGATTAAAAGGAAATCGATTTTAACGTAATAAAACTAATCAACAACACAGTATTATTTCCAATATCTCCTGGATCCCATCACATGAGAAGTGCAATAAATCAACAACCATAAATTTGACCCTTTTTACTTTGAAAATATAAACCAGTACATGAACGAAAATTTGACCCATTTTATTTTGAAAATATAACTGATAACAATAAACAAGTAAAGAAACAATGAGAACAGCCACAAATGGAGAGGGAACTCTTAGCATTCTTTACACTTTCAACTGAAATTCAACATTAGTATTCAACACCATAGACACAAGTCAGAAACTTCAACTTTTTTCCAAAAAAAACGAAAAGATTTTGCCAAGCTTGGACGTAGTAATTAGCAGCAATGGATTATATGCATTCGAGTCGAAAATACAAACACAAACCACAATTTATGCACATCCACGATTTATCCGCATTACTATTCGGTATCGAAAGTAATGTAAATCCAACTCACTTGTACAGCCACGGAATTGACTCACAAGTATCAAAACCAAACATAAAATCCATATAACATATCAAAATATGATTATTGTATCAACCCAACATTATATGACTTATTTAAAAACAATCCAACATATTATATGATTCAAATAAAAAAACAGCAAGAATTACCCCCACTGGGTCAGCAGTTGCTTCGCACCAACTGGTTTGGATCGATGAATCCACTGCGGTGATAAGGGTAAGCTGCTAAGTCATTCGATACTTGATCTTTGTGAATCGTCAAGTAGATCTGGAATCCTTTTGAGGTAAGAGTTTGAATCAGAGAGCTTTGGAAGAAAGGAGATCGTCGGGGCTGGAAGATACCGCGGCGGTCATCGACTGAAGGAAGACGGCGATAGAACCCTGAGAGCGGCGGTTCTGACAGAGGTTGCTATGTGTAGATCGGACGGATCTCGTGGCGGTAGCGTTTGGCATGTATCGTTGTGGTGGTTTTCAGCGACGATGATTGTGACGAAAGTGAATCGTTGTTCATGGTAGCTTGTCGTGTGGGTGAGGGTTAGAAGGAGATTTCCGGTGGCTTACGGTTGCGGTGAAGACGGAGTGGCGTTTGGGAGATATGGTGGTGGTGACGGCAAGGAGATGAAGGGAGTGGTTGAAGATGGCGATGAGGTGCGGTGATGAACGGAGAGTGGAGATTTGGGGGTTATGGTGGTGGTGACGGCAAGGCGATGAAGGGTTAATGACGGCGAGATGTTGGTCGAGGAAGAAGGAGACGTTAGGAAGATGAAGATGAGAATGAATGGTGGTGTGGGTGTGAGAACGAAAGTGAGGGGGATGAAATGAGGGAGTGAGGCGTGTGAGGAGGAGAGAAAGATGGGAACGAAGCGGCGAGGGTTTTGGTGATGGTCGCGTGTGGTACTGAAGAGAGATATTGATTTTCTCTCTTTTACTATTTCTGTTTTTCCTTTTTCGTGAAGGGAATGAGTGGTTTTGTGAGTGTGGAATTGTGTGAGTGGATTTTCCTTTTCTTTTCTCTTTTTTTGTCGTTTGCTGGTAAGAGAGAGTGGAGAGTCACGTGTGTGACCGTTGGGAGAGGAAGTGAGGGAATTAGAATCCAATGTAAATATATATATATATATATATATTTACATTTATTATTTATTTAAGAAGAATAAAATCATAAAAAGAAAAATCTAATTAATATTAACTTTTAATTGTTTTAATTAAATAACTAAATCAAAGATTATTGACCAATTAGAAATAGAAATCGAGTATAAAGTTGCTCGGAAAATCGAATCGGTCACACTAAAATTGTCAGGACAAAACATACTTAAAAAAAACATCGTTTATTCAAATTCCGAAATAAATTTGCCCCAGTTAAAAGGCTCAGGCGGGTCACGATATAACCTGAAACAGTCACTGCTGACTTTGCCTGTTCTTGAGAAATGATTCAACTGATTGGTCTGTATTTTCAATAAATTTATCCCGACTGACATTCTAGGTATTTATTCATGATGGAATGTATGTAATGGTATGTATGTGATGCAAAAATGAAAATGAAGTCAATTCTATGAAAGTTTAAATATGCCCGGACAAAATTGGGGTATGACAAATCTTATGCATATATGATCCTCCATGAGTCCCAAAAGTCAATAGAATGTCAAGCTAGCAAGATGGTTCAAATTTAATGATAATATTCAAGAGGTCTACGGAAACTTTTATGTTTGGAGGAAGTTCAAATTCAACTTGAAAATGCATGTGCCAAGAGGAAACATTATAGGTCGTTTTGGGCCATTATCATTGAACAAGGGATTTTCTTCAACTTCTAAAATGCATAACTCCTTCATTACAAATCCAAATAAGGTCAAATTTGTGACCAAATTTAATAGGTTTGAAAGATCTACAACTTTAATGAAGGAATGTTTCTCATTTGAAGTCCATAGTAAAAGTTATTTAAGGTGGAAGAAGTGAACATTTGACTAGGGACTTGGAAAATTTTCAAATATGTTTGATTTCCCAAACTTCCACCTAAAACTCCATCATGATCCAAGATTCAAATGAAAAAGTGTTCAACGTAAAAGTTGTTCCCCTTGATCTCACCTTTCCAAAAAGTTCAAGATCATCTCATTTGTATCAAAATTGAGGGACTTGAGCATGGATTCATTGTGGGAAGTGTTTTGGAAAAATTTGAATTCAAATGATCAAACTCTTTTGCATGCTTCCACATGATGAATTAAGTACACTTTGCACACGAATTAGAAGTGGATTGCATCATTCCTAAGGCCCAAATCATTGCCCATGAACCCATGCAAAGAAGTTTCTAAAATTGGCCAAATTTCAAATGGTGCAAATATCAAATGCATTGCCTATTTAAATAAGCTCAAGGCTTCAGAATCATAATCAACACCTTGCCCAAGCTTTGCTAGACTGATTCAAACCCCCACTACCAAAGAAGTTCTGAAGATTTCTCTTGAAATCGAGCTTGAACTTCATCTTCTGTTTGGAAGTTCAAACTCCAAAAATTCACTTCCCTTTTCATCTCAATTGGTTTCTGCAAGCAAGAGGAAGAGAAAGCAATCAAATCTAGATCAAGATCAAGTGGAATTGGATCAACTCGAAGGTGATTTTTCAGAAACTTCATATCTTTTGTTCTCTCTCAATTCTTCATCATTCTTTATGATTTTTGGTTGTCTGAAGTCCTATCAATGTAGGCAAGAAGATTGAGTTGCTTTGAGGTCAAATCGAAGCAACTCAGTTCATGATCCTCAAAATTCAAATCCCTGTATCTTTTTATATACTTGGAATCAGACAAAATTGAGGCTAGATTCGAGCTCCTGAGCATTTTTTATTTAAATCCATGTCTTGCTTTTTCATTTTGGTGATGGTTGATGCTGGATGAGTCCGGTGAGGTCCACCGGAGAAGAAGACCGGAGGCCTAGCTCCGATGATGTATTGTCACACATCTCAGCCATAGGATCCAATTTAAATGTTTTAATCTAGTGTGTTGCTTCTGATTACCAAGTGTGTGACACGTTGACTACAGTACGTCATGGAACGCGCACGCTTGGCCATCAGATATGCCACCTCAATTAATGAGGGATATCTGATGGCACTTATTTTTTCTTATTTTTTGAGTTTTCATTTAATCCATTTATTTTGATTAATTCATATTAATTTCATTATTAATCCAAAATATATGGGACTTTCACCAAAAAATTTCAAATATTTTCCTCTTTCATTTTCTGAATTAAACATATTTTTTGGATTAATTTTGATATTTTTCATGATTGAATTGTTTTTGTGCATATTTTTTAATTGTTTAAAAATACTTCTCACTTTTCAAAAATTATGATTTTTTTGTCCAAGGTCCTTTGACCTTGTTTGACCTATGATAAATCTCTTGGCCATTTATTTGGTGTTTTGAAGAGGTTTTAGGTTTTTGATCAAACATAATTTAATTTAAATGCATTTTAATTTGTTTTTTAATTGATTAATTGTGTAGAAATTATGTTGAGCCATTTTTATTGACTTATGAAGTTTGATTATGTGTTTGGGCCTTGGTCAAGGTTGATTTGACTTTTGTTGGATTAAAATCATTGGATTTAGGGGATTGATGAAATGTATATTTCATCTCCCAAAATGAATGAATGATTTTAATTTGACAAAATTACTCCCATGGCCAATTTGTGTTTGTCTCATTTCCCCTTGTAAGACCCTAATTTTGACCCTAAGATCCCTCATGGTATCATATCATTGCTCAGTGCATTGCCTCAAGGATCATAGCATGTTTGGCTCCTTAAACCTAGGGTTGGGACTTGTGTGAGTGGTTTGAGACCACCAAGAATGCTTGTATTATATATATTTTCTTTTCTTATTTTGATTACTAACCAAAAGCAAAAAATATGTCACTAACTCTTTTTGTTTTGAAGCTCAAGTGATCATGTGCTCCAATGCTCCTAGGAGGCTCCTAAGCTCAATGATATGGCTAGATGAAGATGATAAAAAGCATGAAAATGGTCCACAAAGTTCCTAATCATCATATATGTCTCCCAAGTATCTCAATTTGCCAATTTGGTCAAGATAACCCAAAGGGCTTGAGGATTGTTTCCCAAGGAAACCCTAATTCAACTGTGCCTTGCTCATGAAGCAACCTCAACTTATGATCAAATTTAATCAAGAGAAGTTCTTTCATTCATTATTTTATGAATATATGAGCCTATTTGTGGATCCTCAATCATTCATTCATCAAGATTGGAAGTTTGGCCTTAAAAAGTTGACCAGTCAAGTCATTTGACTAAATTGAGGATCATTGAGATACAACTTTTGATGTGTTTGTCAAATGAAGATGACCCCAAGAGAAAAAATGTTCTTAGGAATCATATGAACAACTTTCACATTCATCAAAAATACATTTGAAACTTGGAAGGTCATCATTCATTTCAAAATATTATAGGTCATTTTGACTGAAACCCTAATTTTGGGTCAACTTCCCAAGGACCTAAATTCCTTAATTTTTATGATTTTTAGGTGAAACCAAATGCATTGGAAAGATTAAGATGTCTAACTCAAATGTTATGTTGGACAAAATTTCATAATCCTAAAATAAACACATGTGATAATACAAAACATTATAGGTCACTTTGGACTTAAGTCATTGAATTTGAAAAAGTGCCTAACTTCAAATTCCCATAATGTTTTCATGGAAAATCCTAATGATGTAAAATTTGAGTCTAAATTGATTATCTTGAAAAGATATACAACTTTTATGTTGGAGTTTTTTCCATTTGAAGCTTGCATCATGGAAACAGAAGGGCTTGAATAGGCTTGCTTTTGGTGAAAATTTTCAAAGGGAGACTTAAACATGTTTTGTACCCAAACTTTCACAACCAGTTTTCATTAATTTCCAAATGCCAAATGAATTTTTTCCCAACATGACTTTTGTTCCTTATTTCAAGGGCTTTCCAACCATTACTCACATTACTTTTTTGGACTTTCCATTGGTGAGTCTCGAAGAGCTCTTTCTTTATGTTCATTTATGCATTTCATGTTGAAACTCAATGTGCAAGCTGATTACATCACATGTACACATCCAATTCCATTTCAATTGAGTTCAGCTTGGTTTAGCACCCATCATTGGGCCTCACATGCGCCTGTACAAGCCCATACACCAAAGTTCAAATTGCCATGCACACGAGGGAATCATGAACTCAGCTACATTTCAACTATAAATAAGAGCTCCCTCTCATTCATCCAGGAACCTTGTGGAGACCTGAAATGCTGCAGCACTGAAATCCCAACCAATACCAAAGGAATTTTCAGATGTTTCTCTCTTTTTCAAGCTTGAAATTCAACATCATTAGTTGATTTTCAAAGCTCAATTCCTTAGCCTCTCATCTCCATTACATCTCCAGAGCAAAAAGGAATCAAGATCTTGAAGAATTTGTGGCCTTAAGAGCTCCAATTCAGATGTAGAACTTCAAACTTTTTGGATCTAGATCTTGCAATACAATGTAGTATTCTCTTGTTTGTGTGGTTTTCTGAAGTCCTCACACTTGAGGTAGGCCAGTGGTGGTCTAAAATTTTCATTTCGTGCATTTACAGTTGATACACCATGATCTTCCATCTCACATATCTCTCAAAATAGGAAGAGTGAGGAAGATCCATGGATACAGTGGTGATGTACATCACCTGAGCTTCAATTTGATGTCCTTGTTTTTCATTTTCGTTAAAAAAAATTCTCTACAAGTGGTGGCCAGATTCTGCTATCTCACCGGAGAAGATGGTGGTTTCCACCACCATCACCACGTATGCACCTTCCCAGCCCTTGGATTGCTTGGCCACGTTATAATCTCATGCGTTCGTTATGTTTACTTATTTTAAATCATCATGTCGCGCGGTTGACTCAAGTGCACCATGCGCCCTTGCATCTGATCCATCCATCCACGCCACGTCATTTAATGAAATTGATCCTATGGCGCTGGATTTTTCATTATTTCTATTTTTATTTTTTAATTTAAGTTAATTCCTTTTATTTTCAAAATTTCATAAAAATTTTATTTGAAGTCACAAAAATATGAGACCAATGCCAAAAAATTTCTTGAAAAATCTAGTTTCATATTTTGATTTTTAATTATTTTTGTGACCTCATTTAATATTTTTTGTGAATTATTTAGTTTTCAATAGTTTTAATTCATTTTAAATTACTTTCTGATATTTGAAAAATCCAAAAATATTTTCCTAACACTTATGGATCATGATAAGTCAACGAAAAATAGTCTCATCAATTTCTTATTTGATTTGAGATTTATTTGAGATTTTAGTTCATATTGTGTTATTTTTTAGTGTTTTTAATTGTTTTTAAATAGTTTCTGATTTCCAAAATTGTTGAGAAAATTAGTCGAAGTTTATTTGACCATGTTAGACCTATGAGAATTTAATTGGACTTGTTGAAGTTGATTATAATTAAATTTGACGTTTGACCATATTTTGATTATTTAATTTGCATTTTATTTTTAATTCAAAAAATACCAAAAAAATATTGTTGACTTGTTGACTTGTAATCTTCATTTCTTTTCTGTTTGGCATTGATTGATGATGACTTGATTCACATTTGATCAATTGAATTTGATACTCGAATTCTCTTTCCCTCCCTTTCATCTTCATCCCATTCTTTTCATCATTTGACCAACGAGTTAATATCTTATGGTTGGTCTTGACAAATGAGAGGTTTAACCTTCTTTGATCCAAACCAAACTCAACTTGTCCATGATTAAGTGAGTTATTTTGTGTCCAAGATAGGTTGCTTCTTGGTCAAGCAAATAACCTAAAGTCCACATGAGGCCCTTCCCCTTTTGTTTTGGCATGGCAAGTTTGTGGAGTTTCGCTTACTAGTCATGATCTCTAACTTGTGTTTATTTGCCTATAGTTTTATTGACCGACCTCAGATAGGTGTGACTACTACATTAGTCCACTTACGATTGCTTAACATAGTGCTACATTATCTCATGACAAACTAACATAACTTCACTAATTACTAACTTTAATTTGAGCATTTAATTTCTTGCCCTTTACCTTTAATGTCATTTATTTCTTGCTCATTTATTCATGTTGCTTTTCATTTTGCTCACTTGAGCATATTTTTATGTTTATGTAATTTTTCTTTTGCTCATTTGAGCTCATTATTGTATATAAATATATGGTTGTCTTGTGATTGCTTTGTCTTTGTTTTGTGTGAATCTAATGCAAAAAGGAAAAAGGACTTAGAATTAGGACATACCTATGCTTAAAGGAGTTCAAGAGCAACTAGGCCTCATGCCTTTAGAATGCTAAACTTGTTGAAGAGCAACTAGGCCTCATGCCTTTAGAATGCTAAATTTCAAAGTTGACTTTAAAGGACTTCCCATATAAACTTATTCTTTGTCCATTCCTCTTATTGTGTTGTGAACTTTTTGATGTTTGCTTTTGTGTGATAGGGATTCCATCTTGAGATAGTAAAAAGGACCATTGTCATGAGTAGCCAAGTTAAGAGAGACAAGCCAAATGGAGATCCTAGGAGCTTGAATCAAATTTGTTTGATTGCTTGATTGTGTGCAAAGTTCAAAGGAAAGGAGCATCTTAAATCATCTCTATGATTTCAAGAAAAGGAACTCCAAGGGTTTATCTTTTCTCTCTTATCTTTGTATGCTTTAGGACTAGCCCTTCTCTTCTTCTCCCCACTCTAACCAAGCCAAAAATCATTTTCAAAACTTTGACTTTGTTTTAAATTAGAAACCTAGGCCTTAAGCCTTTGACTTTTCAAAACCATTTTCATTAATACTCATTGTGAATAAAACTTAATCCAACTTTGACCTCATTTTGTAAATAAATTTAACTTGTAAACATGACCCACTTCAAGTTGTTTTTGTGGTTCCAATGGTCACCTTATTAAAACTTTTTCATAAACATTAGTCATAGGTTTGAGTTATCATAGTGGTTGATGTAAATCTCACCTCATCCTTAGTGATTGGATTATAAGTCTTCCATACTTATTATAGGGTTAACCCCTCACTAGTATGTTGAAGCCTTCCTCACATGGTGGATTATTGGTTTAGGTTGAGTTTTCTCCCTTTGATAACAAAAGATCTTAAGGCTTTTGGTCAAATCAATTCACCAATCTCTGTGATTTTTACCCCGAACTACGAGGTTTTGATCCTACCTACAACACATATTTGCAAAAAGAGGTTCCCTTCGAGTACTAAGGATGTTTTGGGTGCGTAAAACCTTCCCATTTCATAACCAACCCCCTTACCAGGATGTCTGACATTTTTATTAGTTTTTGATTTGAAAAACTTCTTACTTGGCTTTTGTTCGCTATTTAGCCTTTCCTTTGGACAAATAAAAGTGCGATGGCGACTCGAATTCTATGTTGACTTTTGGTTTAGTCAATAAACCTAAAGATAACGAAAACCCCGCTACACCCCTCCCTCTTCATCTTCAACCCCATTGTATCTCATCCCTCTCATTGACCAATGAAGTCTCAATATCCTAAGGCTAATTGGTTCATCAATAACTTTGTGTTAGATGAACCAATACAAGTATGGATGAGATTAGGTCCATCCTTTGATCATTTTCTTTTTGTGTGTGGTATGCTTTAGGAGTATGGTTCATTATACCATATCTCTAACATGCATTAGCACCAAAATTTCTATTTCCCGACCTCAGATAGTTGTGACTTCTACATAAGTCCAATTACGATTGCTTAACATAGAGCTAAATTTTGACCCAAAAGGCATAGAATTCTAGTATGTGAGTTTGTAAATCTCCCCCCTTTCATGGTATTGTGTGGAAACTTGGCCTTTTTTACTTCCTTTGGAAGATGTCTTGGTTCAAGGATCTATGCTTGTGAATAAAGGGTTGAGTGCTCTCCAAAGAATGACTTAATCAATTGAAAAGCAAAACTTGACAAACATTTAACCAACTAACAATTTGACTAAATTTTATTATTATTGCTTTTAATTTCAATTCATTTAATTTATGTACTTTAAATTCAAGCCATTTACCATTTCATTTGCCATTTTACATATCATTTAACTTGTTTATGTTTATGCCATTTTTCACTTTGCTCACTTGAGCCATATATTGTGATTGTATATACTTATTTGTGGATCTTGTTTGTGTTTGTGGTCTTAGGACCTTAAAATAGTTAATAAACAACCAAAACCCCTCAAAAATGTTTGTGTGGACTGTTGGATGTGGTTTGAGCCTTGGACTTAGAATTAAGCAACATTCCCTGTGCAAAAGGACTTGGCCAGTGCCAACATTTCTGAAGCCAAGTGATTGTGATTTAAACTTTCATCTGATGCAAGTATTGGGATCCACTTGAGTTCATCTTCTACATGGTCTTGATGTAAATTTTACTTTGAACCTGTGTCTAATGCCTTATTCTGAGCCAGTCAAGGAGTATGTCATTTGATACATGGGAAGATTAAGAAGAAGACTATGAAGTTGGTAGCTTGGATATGGCTATCTTTATTTGATGCTTTGCTCTTCATCTTGCTACTTGCTTATTGATATTGCTTGATTTAAAGTCCAAGGGAAAAGTGGGTTTCTATATGACATTCTTGTCTATTGGGTTGCATCCCATTGGTCAGATCTTTTCAACTCTTAACTTTTAAATTTTATGCTTAGGATTAGTCTCTTCATCTCCTCCTATTTCTTAAATTTCAAATCTCTCCCCCTTTTCAAAATCTTCTTTGCTTGTGATTTCTAAACTTAGACTTTATTGCAAATTAGAAACTTTGGCCTTATGCCATTGCATTTTTCACACTCTTTTCTTAATCAAACTTGTAAATGAAACTAATCATATTGACTTAAAATTTTAAAAGACAAAAAGAACTAACACTCATTCAAACTCTTTTAGGCCTTTTGTGCCTCTTTAAATTTTAAATTTATGTTAAAAGCAATTCACTCACTTTGAAATTGATACCACGAACTACGAGGTTTTGATCCCTCATTTTTATGTTGGTATGTAGGCACAAGTCTGAAGGTCTTGTCAAACACAAAAATATAATTAATGAATTATTTTCTCATCCCTACACTCTATTCATTGGAAACATTATTTTATACCAAAAACACATACACACATAAAAAAGGGCTCCCTAGGAGTACCTAGGACACTTTGGGTGCTAACACCTTCCCTCTATGTAACCAACCCACTTACCTGTAATCTCTGGCATTTTATTAGTTTTGACTTGAAAACTTCTTATATTTGGGTTTTGTTTGTACTTTTTCCCTTTTCCTTTGGAAACAATAAAAGCGCGGTGGTGACTCTTGTTTTATGGAGGTTAAGTTTATCCATAGCTTAATGGTCATGAATTTACCACTACAAACGGCAAGCTTGTCGTTGTTGGTGGAGAGAAGACTCTTTTAGTGAGCCATTTGTCATCCTTTTCTTATGTTGAAGTTGAGGAGGAGGTTGGAACTCCATCCCAAGCCTTGTCTATTGCTGATAAAGTGAAGAAAACTATGACACCCATGTCTTCTTTGAAAGATGCTCAGAAAGTTATTGAGACTAGCAGAACTGATCAGTGGGGCCGTATGATAGAGATTGATGAGAATAAGAATAGGGCCGGATTGGGATTTCAACTATGGTCGTTCAACGTCAAAGCTGAAGATGTCCAACCGAGTTTCCGCAGTGGAGGGTTCATTCATGGTAATGATCAACACTCAGCTGATGTGATTGAGGATGGTGACGATGAAGATGAAACTTGCGCCAACTTTGTGACGTATGGCTAGACTTGCAACAATTGGGTTGCTGTTGATGTTCCTATTATTGTTCACCGATCTAAGTAATTTGTTTTCCATTTTAAGAAAAATCCTTCTCCTATGCCTAAGGGAGAAGTGAACATTGTTGGGCATTTCAATTATCATCAATAAAATACAATTTTATTCATCCACATCTTTGATGTTTTATTTTTACTTTTTGCTTTTCTGAAAATGGTAATCACAAAAAACATAAATAAATAATAATCTTCCATCTGCATAATATTTGGTCACAATTCACTTCTCTAAAATCAATATATCAAATCATTATGCAAGTTGGTTCTCAAGTTCATGAATACAATGATCCTACTCCCTCTCCAAACTTCGATTTCCCTATGTTTGAAGCTGAGGAAGAGACTAATGATTAAGAAGTATTTGATGAATTATCTCGTTTACTTGAGCATGAGGAAAAATCCATTCAATCGTTCGAAGAGAGGATTGAACTAGTCAACTTGGGTTCCGAAGATGGTGTGAAGGAAGTCAAGATTGGGTCTCAACTGTGTCCAGAGGCTAAGAAGGGGTTGATTGATCTTCTTCGAGAATATTCTGATATGCTTGCTTGGTCCTATCAAGACATGTATGGGTTAGATTCTGAGATTGTGGAGCATAGATTACCGTTGAAGCCAGAATGTCCGCCAGTCAAGCAGAAGTTGAGGAGAACCCATCCTGATATGGCAGTGAAGATCAAAGAGGAAATGCAAAAGCAGATTGATGTTGGTTTTCTTGTAACCTCGGAGTATCCGCAGTGAGTGGCTAATATTGTGCCTGTTCCGAAGAAAGATGGCAAAGTCCGTATGTGTGTTGATTATAGAGATTTGAATAAACCTAGTCTGAAAGATGATTTCCCTCTACCACACATTGACATGTTGGTAGATAATACAGCTAAATTCAAAGTCTTTTCATTTATGGATGGATTTTCCGGTTATAATCAAATCAAGATAGCACCTGAAGATATGGAGAAGACCACATTCATTAAACCCTGGGGAACATTCTGTTATAGAGTGATACCTTTTGGTTTAAAGAATGCTGGTGCGACATACCAGAGAGCTATGACTACTCTTTTTCATGATATGATGCGTAAATTGATTGAAGTTTATGTTAATGATATGATTGCCAAATCAAGTGATGAAGAAGAACATGTTGAGCATTTGTTGAAGCTATTTCAGCATTTGAGGAAGTACAAACTCCGCTTGAATCCCAATAAGTGTATGTTTGGCGTTTGTTCTGGTAAGTTGTTGGGCTTTATTTCCAGTGAAAAGGGTATTGAAGTTGATCCTGCCAAGGTCAAAGCAATACAAGAGATGCCTGCTCCCAAAACTGAGAAGCAAGTTAGAGGTTTTCTCGGCCGCTTGAATTATATCTCAAGGTTTATATCGCATATGACTGCCACATGTGTGTCTATATTCAAGCTTCTTCAAAAAGATCAGTCTTGTGATTGGACCGAAGATTGTCAGAAAGCTTTTGACAGTATCAAAGAGTATCTGCTTGAGCCTCCGATTCTGTCTTCGCCTGTTGAAGGAAGACCTTTGATCATGTATTTGACTATACTTAATGAAAGTATGGGTTGTGTTCTTGGTTAGCAAGATGAATCTGGAAAGAAAGAATAAGCAATTTACTACCTCAGTAAGAAGTTCACTGATTGTGAGACTCAGTATTCTATGCTTGGAAAGACTTGTTGCGCATTGGCTTGGGCTGCTAAGCGTCTATGCTAGTATATGTTGAATCATACTACTTGGTGGATATCTAAAATGGATCAAATCAAGTATATTTTTTAGAAGCCTGCTTTAACTAGGAGGATTGCCCGTTGGCAAATGTTATTATCTGAGTATGATATTGAATACCGATCTTAGAAAGCTATTAAAGGTAGTGTCTTGGCTGACCATTTGGCTCACCAACCAATTGTAGATTACCAGTTAGTGCAATATGATTTTCCTGATGAAGAGATTTTGTACTTGAAAATGAAAGATTGTGATGAACCATTGATTGAAGAAGAGCTAGAACCTAGTTCCTGATGGGGCGTGGTATTTGACGGAGCTGTTCATTAGTATGGGTATGGAATTGGGGCAGTGATTATTACTCCTGAAGGCACTCATTTTCCGTTTACAACTAGATTGACTTTCAAGTGTACAAACAATATGGCAGAGTATGAATCTTGCATCATGGGGATGGAAGAGGCCATTGATCTCAGAATCAAGTATCTTAACATCTATGGAGATTTAACTTTTGTTGTGAATTAAATCAAGGTGAATGGGAGACGAATCAACCCGGTTTGATACCGTATAGAGATTATGCGAGGAGGATTTCAACTTTCTTTACAAAGGTTGAGTTTCATCATATCCCTCGAGATGAAAACCAGATGGAAGATGCTCTTGCAATGTTGGCTTCAATGATTGTGGTGAAATTTTGGAATGAGTCTCCCAATTTGACTGTGATGCGTCTTGATAGGCCAACTCATGTGTTTGCTGTTGAAGAGGTCAAAGATGAAAAACTGTGGTATTTTGATATCAAGAGTTTCCTCCAAAGTCAGATTTACCCGCCTGGGGCATCTTTTAAAGATAATAAGACTTTGAGAAGATTAGCTGGCAACTTCTACCTGAATGGTTATGTGCTTTATAAAAGAAACTTCGATATGGTTTTGCTCAGATGCATGGATAGACACGATGTAGACTTATTGATGACTGAAGTCCATGAAGGTTCCTTTGGTACTCATTCCAATGGACATGCTATGGCCAAGAAGATGTTGAGAGCAGGTCACTATTGGCAGACAATAGAATCTAACTGTTGCAAGTTTGTGAATAAATGCCACAAGTGTCAAATTTATGCAGATAAGAATTATGTTCCTCCGACACTGTTGAATGTCATTTCCTCTCCACGTCCCTTATCCATGTGGGGAATTGATATGATTGGCATGATTGAGCCCAAAGCTTCAAACAGACATCGTTTCATTTTAGTGGCTATTGATTACTTCACAAAGTGGGTTGAAGTGGCGTCGTATGCGGATGTAACTAAGCAAGTTGTGGTAAGGTTTATCAAGAATCAGATTATATACCGGTATGGTGTGTTAAGTAAGATCATTACTGACAATGGATCGAACTTGAACAATAACATGGTGGAAGCTCTTTGTAAAGACTTCAAGAGTGCACATCATAATTCTTCTCCCTACAGGCCTAAGATGAATGAGGCTATTGAAGCTGTAAATAAGAACATTAAAAATATCATTCATAAAATGGTTGTAACGTACAAGGATTGACATGAGATGCTCATGTTTGCTCTGCATGAGTACCGTACATCTGTCCGCACTTCAACAGGGGCAACCCCTTTCTCTCTTGTTTATGGCATGAAAGCTATACTCCTAGTAGATGTTGAGATCCCGTCACTACGTGTACTAATAGAAGCCAAGTTGGCAGAAGTTGAATGGTGTCATACCAGATATGACCAGCTGAATTTGATTAAAGAGAAGAGGTTGACTGCCATGTGTCATGGCCAGTTATACCAGCAGAGAATGAAGAAGGCATTTGATAAGAACGTCAGACCTAGTTTGTTTAGAGAAGGTGACCTTGTGCTGAAGAAGATTTTATCTTTCAAACCAGATGTTAGGGGAAAATAGCCTCCTAATTATGAAGGCTCATATGTTGTTAAGAGAGCCTTTTCAGGCGGTGCTTTAATTCTTATAACTATGGATGGTGAAGAGCTCACTCTCCCTGTGAATGCCGATGCAGTCAAGAAATACTTCGCCTAAAAAGAAAAGAACAACTCGCTAAGTTGAAAACCCGAAATGGCAACTTAGACAAAAATTAGCGTCTCGGTGGATTGAAAACCCGAAAGGGAGATCCAGGCAAAAATTAGAGACATGAAATAGAAAATTATCCCAATAGATTGCGTACCCCACCTTGGGGCAATATATGCAAAAAAAATAGGGATTGTGGCAAGTAATTGCAGTCGGGTGATCCCTAGTCATGGGAGTAGTTTTGAGCAAGTCATTCGGTTCTGATTCGTCATTTTCAACCGAAGCCAAGAGCACAACAAATATTGAAGTTGGTAGAAGGAATAGTGATCGTTGTGTTCAATGTAGCCATTTTCCATGTAAATTATCATTTTTCAACTTTTGTAAAGATCTATGGAGTTTTGTCATTTACAGACTACCACTCTATTAAATAAAGTTTAGCTTTTTATCCAATTGTTTCTACTCTTATTTATTTTTCAGCTAAATAGAATTGAATTTTTTATGATGATAATTTTGAAATAAATTAAAAATCATTTTTCTTAAATAATGAAAGCAATCAATTTAAAAAAGCAATCAATTTCAGTAAGGAATATCAACAGCAATATGAGAATAGGTAAGTCCTAAAGTGCGAAGCATTGTTGGTCGTCCCAAGCAGTTGGTTTGGTAACCTTTTCCTCTCCAACAATGGTCAAGTATCCCCAGTTGAGTTTGTGGGTCACCTCCAGTTGAGTTATAGGCTCCCATCCTCAACAGTTTGGCTCATATCTCGTACAGAGTTTTGTCTCATGTAGTCCCCGACGGAGTTCATTTCTGATTCTCGACAGTGTTGATTCTGAGTAGTGTTTGATTTAGGTCCCCTACGAGGTTGTCTCCCATTTGATATGGTGTTAACCTAAAATTCCCCGCAAAGATAACAACTTAGATCCTCAGCATATCTTTTCTCTTTCCCCAACCAGGGTTGAGACATTCAGAGCCAAATCATTTGTATCCGTCCCCATTAGGTTTCTCTAGTTGGTGTTTCCATCTTGACGAGATTAGTTGAATGTTGTAGTGATGATTCAAATCTGTGACATTTGTATCCTTTGCGATAGTTGTGTCAGCATAATCAACAATCATATACAAACATATTCATACATCAGATATTTCATTTTTGCATTTTTATTGCATTTGATTCTAATTCTCTATTTTGGTGATGATATTTCCCCATGCAGATTTGATGTGTTTGTCCTCCTCCAATTATAGAGTGTCAGCCCCTTTAAGCAGAAAAAGTTTAATATTTATCATTCCCCACTGAGTTATTTCCTCATGGATGATTATTATTTCAGTTTCCTCCCCAATTAATTACCTGGATGGAACCACTCCTCCTGAGTTATATCCTCATTGGGTTGAGTCTTTGTTTGACCGTTTCTTTCTAGCTCTTACCTAGATAGATACTTTTGGTCCCTCGAAAGTGTATTTCCTTGTAACTGGTGATATTTCTTTTTAATTTGTGAGTATTTTACTTTTTCCTAATACCCGGTAAAGGTAATTTACTTCCTCTATTTTCCCCATCGGATTCGTTTTCATGTTTCCCCAAGCAATCTATCCTTGACGTGTTCATCCTAACCGATGATGGATATTCTCCCTTTGTGGTTTTATGCCTAGTAAAAAGGTAGTTGTAATCCCTATTTCATTCCCCAGAGAGTTAATCCTTGATACGATCATCCTAACCGATGACGGGTTTTCTCCTCTTCGCAGTCTTCTGCCTAGTAACCGATAGTTGTAAATCCTGCTTCCCCCATGCTTAGTTTATCCTCGATATATTCATCCTAACTGGTGACAGATATTATCTCTTTGGTATTCTATCAAGTAACCGATAGATATAATTCCTACTTTTTTCAGGCAGTTTATCCTTGATATGTTCATCCTAACCGATGACGGATATTCTTCCTCTGAGTTTATCCTTGATATGTTCATTTTAACCCGTGACAGATATTCTCTCTCTTCAGTCTTTTGCCCAGTAACCGGTAGTTGTAAATCCTATTTGATATTTTCCCCAGAAGGCTATTCTTACCCAGTAACCAGAAACGAATACACCTCCTGTTTCTCAACGAGTCATCCTTGATATGTTTACCCTAATCGGTAATGGATGTCTCTCTGTCAGAGTATGTTATCTTCCTACCCAGTAACTGATAATAGATAATGTACTTTTGGTACTCCTGTGTTGAAGATCTTTCTTCCTCAGTTAAGTTTGAATGTGTATTTCCCCAGTGAAGTCTTCATTTCCCTGCTTGGTTCGAGTATTTCAGTTGTTCTGATTTACCCGTTTCCCCTACAAATTTTCCCTTATCCCCAGACCAAGTCCTTCCATTGATTTATTTTCATGGAATTCCCCTCGTATCTCCATCAGATTTCAAGTTGTAGCCTGGCCTACACACAACTTTTATTCCACAGAGTCCTTTTCTCCCTAGTGAGTGTTCCTTATGGAATGCATTATACTCCTGCTGTAGTGGTAAATTCATGACCATTAAGCTATGGATAAACTTAACTCCAATAAAACCAGAGTCACCACTGCGCTTTTATTGTTTCCAAACGAAAATGGAAAAGTATGAACAAAACCCAAAGATAAGAAGTTTTCAAATCAAAACTAATAAAATGTCAGAGATTACAGGTAAGGGGGATGGTTACACAGAGGGACGGTGTTAGCACCCAAAGTATCCTAGGTACTCCTAGGGAGCCTTTTTTTATGTGTGTATGTGTTTTGGTATAAAATGATATAACAAATAGAGTGTGGGGATAAGAAAATAATTCATTAATGATGTTTTTTTTTGTTTGACAAGACCTTCGGACTTGTGCCTATGTACCAACATAAAAATGAGGGAACAAAACCTCGTAGTTCGTGGTAAAAATTTCAAAATGAGTGGATTGCTTTTAACAAAAATTTAAATTTGAAAGAGGCACAAAAGGCCTAAAAGGGTTTGAATGAGTGTTAGTTCTTTTTGTCTTTTGAAATTTTAAGTCAATATGGTTAAGTTCATTTACAAGTTTGATTAAGGAAAGAGAGTTTGAAATTGTAATGGCATAAGGCCAAAGTTTCTAATTTGCAAAAGAGTCTAAGTTTTTAGAAATCACAAGCAAAGAAGATTTTAAAAAGGGGGAGATATTTGAAATTTAAGAGTTGGGAGGAGATGAAGAGACTAATCTTAAGCAAAAATTAAAAGTTAAGAGTTGAAAAGGTCTTACTAATGAGATACAATCCAATAGACAAGAATGTCATATAGAAACCAACTTTTCCTTTGGACTTTAGAATCAAGCAATATCAATAAACAAGTAGCAAGATAAAGAGCAATGCATCAAATAAGATAGCCATATCCAAGCTAGAAACTTCATAGTCTTCTTTTTTATCTTCCCAAGTATCAGATAACATACTCCTTGAATGGCTTAGAATAAGGCATTAGACACAGGTTCAAAGTAAAATTTACATCAAGACCATGTAGAAGATGACTTCAAGTGGATCTTAATACTTGCATCAGATGAAAGCTCAATTCACAATAACTTGGTTTCATAAATGTTGATATTGGCCAAGTCCTTTTGCATAGGGAATGTTGCCTAATTCTAAGTCCAAGGCTCGGATCAAATCCAACAGTCCACACAAACATTTTTTAGGGATTTGGTTGTTTATTAAGTATTTTAAGGTCCTAAGACCACAAACACAAACAAGATACACAAACAAATATATACAATCACAATATATGGCTCAAATGAGCAAAGTGAAAATGACATAAACATAAACAAGTTAAATGATATGTAAATGGCAAATAGAATGGTAACTGACTTAAATCTAAATTGCATAAAGTAAATGACTTGAAATTAAAAAGCAATAGTGATAAAATTTAGTCAAATGTTAGTTGATTAGATGTTAGTGAAGTTTTGCTTTTCAATTGATTAAGTCATTCTTTGGAGAACACTCAACCCTCTATTCACAAACATGGATCCTTGAACCAAGACATCTTCTGAAGGAAGAAAAAAAGCCCAAGTTTCCATACAATACCATGAAAGGGGGGAGACTAACAATCTCACTTACTAGAATGTTATGCTTTTTGGTTAAAATTTAGTGATTTGTTAAGCAATCGTAATTGGACTTATGTAGAAGTCACAACTATCTGAGGTCGGGCAATAGGAATTTTCGTGTTAATGCATGTTAGAGATATGGTATAATGAACCATACTCCTAAAACATACCACACACAAAAAGAAAATGATCAAATGATAGACCTAATCTCATCCATACTTGTATTGGTTCATCTAACATGAAGTTATTGATGAACCAATTAGCCTTAGGATATTGAGATATCAATGGTCAATGGAAGGAATGGGATAGAATGGGATTGAAGATAAAGAGGGAGGGGGAATGAGACAAACACAAATTGGTCATGGGAGGAATTTTATCAAATTAAAATCATCCATTCATTTTGGGAGATGAAATGTACATTTCATCAATCCCCTAAATCCAATGATTTTAATCCAACAAAAGTCAAATCAACCTTGACCAAGGCCCAAAAACATAGTCAAACTTCACAAGTCAATAAAAATGGCTCAACACAATTTCTACACATTAATCAATTAAAAATTAAATTAAAATGCATTTAAATTAAATTATGTTTGATCAAAATCCTAAAACCTCTTCAAAACACCAAATAAATGGCCAAGAAATTTATCATAGGTCAAACACGGTCAAAGGACCTTGGACAAAAAAATTCATTATTTTTGAAAAGTCAGAAGTATTTTTAAACAATTAAAATTATGCATAAAAACAATTAAATCATAAAAAATATCAAAACTAATCCAAAAAATAATTTTAATTCAGAAAATGAAAGAGGAAAATATTTGAATTTTTTGGGTAAAAGTCCCATATTTTTTGGATTAAAAATGAAATTAATATGAATTAATTAAAAATAAGCAATTAAATAAAATATTCAGAAATTCAAAAAAGGAGAGCCATCTGATCTCCCTCATTAATTGAGATGGTAGATCAAATGGTGAGAAACGCGTGTTCCACATGTACCTTGGTCAACTGAAACACACACGTGGTAATCAGAAGCAATGCGCGAGATTAGAAGATGGAGAGAAAATCTGATGGATAGAAAATCTGATGGATAGGCGCATGCCACCATACCACCGGAGCTAGGGCTCCGATTGTCATCTCCAGTGGACCTCATCGACTGGTCCACCACCAACTTCCACAAAAATGAAATATCAAGATATGGATTTAAAGAAAAAATGCTTAGGAGCTCGAATTTGGCCTCAATTTTGTCCAATTTCAAGAATATAAAAAGATACGGGGATTTGAATTTTGAGGATCATGAACTGAGTTGCTTCGATTTGACCTCAAAGCAACTCAATCTTCTTGCATACATTGATAGGACTTCAGACAACCAAAAATCACAAAGAATGATGAAGAATTGTGAGATAATCAAAGAGATGAAGTTTCTGAAAAATCACCTTCGAGTTGATCCAATTCCACTTGATTTTGATCTGGATTTGATTGATTTCTCTTCCTCTTGCTTGCAGAAGTCAATTGAGATAAAAAGGGAAGTGAATTTTTGGAGTTTGAACTTCCAAACAGAAGATGAAGTTCAAGCTCGATTTCAAGAGAAATATTCAGAAATTCTATGGCAGTGGGGGTTTGAATCAGTCTAGTAACGCTTGGGCAAGGTTTTCCTCAAGTTATGATCATAATGCACTTCTATTTATAGGCTATGGGATTGATATTTGCACACTTCCAATTTTGGCAAAATTTGAAATTCTCTCTTGCATGGATGCATGGGCGCCTACTAGGCCCATGAGATGATGTAATCTGATCCAAAGTTCAATGTACTTCATACTGAAATCATGTTAAAAGTCCATGCAAATGTGTATGAAAAATGGAAGTTGAAATTATCCAAATGGTGCTTTAACTTACACCCATGCGCAAGTCACTCACACTTTGGCCAAATGAGATGATTTTGGACTTTTTGGAAAGGTGAGATCAAGGGGAACAACTTTCATGTTGAACAATTTTTTCATTTGGACCTTGGATCATGATGAATTTTGAGGTGGACGTTTGGGATATCAAACATATTTGAAAATTTTCTAAGTCCCAAGTCAAATGTTCACTTCTTCCACCTTGAATAACTTTTTCTATAGATTTCAAATGAGAAAAGTTCCTTCATCAAGGTTGTAGATCTTTCAAACGTATTCAATTTGGTCACAAATTTGACCTCATTTTGATTTGGAATGAAGGAGTTATGCATTTTAGAAGTTGAGGAAAATCACTTGTTCAACGGTAATGGCCCAGAATGACCTATAATGTTTCCTCTTGGCACATGCATTTGCAAGTTGAATTTGAACTTATTCCAAGAATCAAAGTTGGAGTAAACATATTGAATTGATAATTCAACTTGAATGTCTCTCATCTAATAAAAATTGATCAAGTTATGATCTTGGGAAGTTGACCTCCAAACTAGGGTTCAGACAAAATGACCTATAATATTTCACCATATAAAATGACTTTACAAGAAAAACTAGCTCTTGACCTCAATATGAAAGTTGTTTGGAATGTCATTTTGAGTAAATATTATCTTGGAATCATTTTCATATGACACAAATTGTAGGATATAGGGTCTAGGGAACCACAGTTTTGACTAGTTGACTTTCTCTAGTCAACCACCATGAACCAACTTGCTAGCTTGACATTCTCTTGACTTTTGGGACTCATGGAAGATCATATGTGCATAAGATTATGTAATGTGAAGTATCCCTTAAAATATTTGATAAATTTTTGAAGAAACTTGTTAAATAAGTCACACAAGATACCCAGATGAATTAGGGTTTCCAAGGCAAACAAACTCCAAACTCTTGAAGATTTCTTGATCAAAGTAACATGTGGATTTAATGGGGATAAATATATGATACTTAGAGCCAATGTGGATCATTTCTTGATTGAGCTCCTTGCATTGAGGGTCTCAACCCTAGATATAAGCTTGATAGAGCATAGGTGAGCATACACACTACCTACAAAATTGACATATGATGAGATAGCATGATGGATCTTAGGGTCAAAATTGGGGTCTTACACATGCGGACTTCCAGTCTCTCTGGATTATTTTCCTTTGTGGCAACATATTTCCCCATAAAGATTATTTTTAACATTCATATCATTTGTATCATGAGGTCTCTTATGGACCAAAATTTGTTTCTATGTGTTGTTATTTAAGTCCATTCTACTAAGTCGATATGAAGATTTTAACCTTCACATCCTCAGTTAGAATGTCCTTAAATAGGGGCAGTTGTAAGTGTGAAGACAAACTTCCTACAAGATTTTGATTAAGACAGCATACCAATCCCTCCATATCAAAAGAATGAAAAAGAAGATCATTTCAATATTGCTCAAGTTTTTCATGGATCTAGTAAAGGTATATAGAATTCTTGACAATATACTCCTAGTGCTCAAAAGTTTTTATCATACATCATATGATCATTTTAAAACTTTTTCTATCATGATTTTTTGTTTTAAAATGATGTTTAAAACAATGCATTTTCAAAAGTTTTTTAACTTAGAAATTTTTCAAAGTTTTGCCTATGTCAATCGATTGATGTTATATTATAATCGATTGATCAAACTTTTTGTTTTAGCATTTTTCATTTTCAAAGCTGGACCAATCGATTGGTGATGTATATCAATCGATTGATCTTAGTGTATTTTTCAGTTTTTTGGTTATGTCAATCGATTGGTTATGAGAGTCAATCGATTGATGCTGGGAAATTTTTGAAAAATCTAAAATTTTATTTCACCACTCTTTGCACCAATTCATCATAACTCTTCATGGCAAAACCTTACATCCTTTCATCAACAAATCTCAGATTTCTCTTTTAACCATTGGCATGTTATCTTTGAAGGGATGCATTCATACTATAAATATTCTTTATATTTTCATTTCAAATTCACCTCTTTCAAATCAATTTACAAAATCTCTATACATTTATTTTCATATATATATTTTCATATTCGGATACTTTTGAAATAGAATTTTCATATCAATTTCTTCAAAAGTACTCTTGAGCACTTAGAGATTATTTTGTCTTGAAACTTCATATTGAAAGAGAAGAAGATTATAATCAATTGATTAAAGTCTTGTCCAATACAATTATTCATATTCATTCAAAATTATTTTGGAAAATGCTAAGTACCAAGGATTGTTTGGTTTTAGGTGTGTTGCTTATCATCCAGGATTGTTGGATATAAGTGTCAAGAAAAGGAAGGATTGTTTTCTTTTCTTGTGAGTTAAGTTTTCAAGAGGATTGTTCTTGATCACTTAGTTAGAGGCTTGATTTAGGAGATCTAACAATAATAAAATCTCTTACACATTGTAAGGGGACTGGAGTACTCTCAAGTTGTGAGGGGAACCAGTATAATTCCTGGTGTTCTTTACTTTCCGCTCTTTACCGCTTCGATTATCTTATCAATCCAGAAAAGAAAAGAACCTTTATCCACCAAATCAGAATAAAATTTCTAAAGTCCTAATTCACCCTCCCCCCCCCCCCCTCCTTAGGCTCATTCCTAACTTACATTTGGCATCAGAGCAGGTTTTGGTAACTTGCTCCACAGATCCAGACGATGGATTCCGCAAGCGCAAACTCGGCGTTTAAAGATGGAGGTAGTAGCAACAAACCACCTTTATTTTCTGGAGAATATTTCGAATTCTGGAAAATCCGCATGAAAGCACATTTAGAAGCACAAGGAGATGGTATCTAGGAAACGTAGAAAATGGTCCACATAATCCGACAAGTATGGTCAATGGTGTTGGCACCCCAAAGATCAAAAGCTTGTATGATGAAGACGATAAGAAGAGAATACTTAATGAGAATAAGGCCATCAATATTCTTCAAAGTGCATTAAGTATGGACGAGTTCTTCTGCATATCTCAATGCAAATCTGTGAAAGAAATATGGGATACTTTGGTGGAGACTCACGAAGGAACCACTGAAGTTAAAAGATCCAGATTAAATACATTGAGTCAAGAATACAAAATGTTCAGAATACAGCCCGGAGAATCCATTGTTGCTTTACAGAAAAGATTTGTCCACTTAACAAATCACTTAATTGCTCTTGGAAAGACCTTCACAAATGATGATCTCAACCTTAAAGTGCTAAGATCCTTGACGAGAGAATGGCAACCTAAAGTTACAGCCATATCAGAGAAGAAAAGTCTTTCTACAATGACGTCCGCATCATTATTCGGAAAACTCCAAGAACATGAACTTGAACTTGGAAGAATTGAAAAGCATGAAAATCAAGAAAAGAAATCCAAAGGAATTGCTTTAAAAGTTGAACCAAAGGAAGAAAAAGATGAGGTCGCATTGGAGGAAGATGAAAATTCCATGCTCCTTGTTAAAAGGCTTGGTAAGTGTTTTTGGTAAAAATGACAAACCTTTTCATGCTGAAAGAAATAAACATTTCAGGAAAAGGGAGGCTTCCACTTCCACACAAGAAGTCACATGTTATGAATGTGGAAAGCAAGGTCACATAAAACCAAATTGTCCAAGACTCTCAAAGAAAGGAGGCTTTAAAGGCAAGAAGGATTTCAAGAACAAAAAGGTGTATGTTGCATGGGAAGATAATGAGATAAGTTCTTCATCCAAATCAGAGAGCGACGAATGTGCAAATTTAGCATTAATGGCTTCACACCACTCTGACGATGAAGAAGATGAGGTTAGTAGCAACTTTTCTCTTTTCGATAGTGATGCAGAAGGTTCTATAAATGAACTTCTTGAAGAATGCAAAATTCTATATAAAACTATATCATCTCAAAATAAAACAATTTTATCTTTTGAAGGAAAAATCGTGACAATTGAAAAAGATGTCAACGATGAAAAACAAAAGATGATTAGTGAAAAATAAAACTTTGTAGGTAAAAACTGTTAGTCATTTTCTTTCCAAATTGTCCAATTAAAAAGAGTTCTTGAAATATATGAAAAAGGACAAATTGGATTGGAAGGAGTCCTTAGCCAACAAATATATTTAAATGATAAAAGTGGTCTTGGTTACTCAAAATTTTCCAAACCAAGTACCAGTGAAACTGTATTTGTTAAGGCTAAGGAATAACCATCCAAAGAGAAAGTAAACAATCCTAAAGTTGTTCATCATTATCCTAAAAAGAAGAGATTTCCTAAAAATAAATCTTATGTTCCTAGATATAGAAGCAACTTTGAACCTACTTGTTTTTATTACGGAATAATTGGCCATACACCAAATGTGTGCTATGTTAGAAATTTCAGCATAGCAAGTGGGAATTATGTATGGGTAAATAAAGGCACTAATTATGAAGGACCCAAAGCAATTTGGGTACCTAAAAAAACTTAATTTTGTTTTGTAGGTATGCTTGAAAACCACTTCAAACCTCTGGTATCTTGACAGTGGTTGTTCCAAGCATATGGCGGGAGACATTGACAAATTTTCAAATCTAGCATTGAAGGCCAAGGGTTATGTCACATATGGTGATAACAACAAAGGGAGAAATCTTGGCATAGGCAAAGTTGGAGCACCACCTTTCACATCCATTGAAGATGTCCTTTATGTCGAAGGACTAAAGTATAATCTTCTAAGTATTAGCCAACTTTGCGACAAGGGCTTCAAAATCAAGTTATCCAAAGATGAATGTTTGATTGAAGATGAAGTCTCTCATGAGGTAAAACTCAAAGGTACGAGAATTAATAATATATTTATGATTTCTCTTGATGATGTTTCTTTGAAGGTAAAATCTCTTATGGTAAACAATAATGAGTCATGGTTGTGGCATAAAAGATTTGCACATATTCATATGGAACATTTGAATAAACTTATAAAGCATGATCTTGTCATTGGTTTGCCTAAGATAAAACTCGTCAAAGATAGACTGCGTGATGCATGTCAAAAGGGAAAACAAACCAAATCAACTTTCATATCAAAGAATGTGGAGTCCACTACAAGGCCACTGCAATTGTTGCATATGGACTTATTTGGTTCATCAAGAACAAGAAGCTTCGGAGGTAATGTATATGCTTTAGTTATTGTTGATGATTTCTCTAGATACACTTGGACTTTCTTCTTAGTGCATAAAAATGATGCATTCAAGGCGTTCAAGAAATATGCAAAACAAATCCAAAATGAGAAATCACTAACTATTGCCTCCATAAGAAGCGACCATGGTGGAGAATTTCAAAATGCCTCCTTCGAAGAGTTTTGCGAAGAACATGGAATATTTCATAATTTCTCGGCACCAAGGACTCCTAAACAAAATGGAGTGGTTGAGAGAAAGAATAGGTCACTTGTGGAACTTGCAAGAACAATGCTTAGCGATTCAAATCTTCCAAAGTATTTTTGGGAGGATGCGGTAAGCACGGCATGCTATGTAAGTAACAGAATCATTGTTAGACCTTTCTTGAAAAAGACCCCTTATGAACTCTTCAAAGGAAGGAAACCAAACATCTCTTACTTTCACATTTTTGGATGCAAATGCTTTGTCCTCAACAATGACAAAGACAATCTAGGTAAGTTCGACGAGAAGTCCGACGAAGGTATATTTCTTGGATATTCTCTTACTAGTAAAGCATTTAGAATATATAATAAAAGAACTTTAAAAATTGAAGAATTTATGCATGTTACTTTCTATGAATCTAACCCCTCCAAGGAGGATATTGTTTTGTGTGATGATGATGATGATATGATAGAAGTTCCTCAAAAAGATACTTCAAGTGGAAACAATGGTGATCAACCAAAACGTCAAGATGAGCAAGATCAACAAAAAACAAATGATAATGATCTACCTAAGGAATGGAGAACTCATAGGGATAATCCAATTGATAAAGTCATTGGTGATATTAGTCAAGGCGTTGCAACAAGATTAAATCTCAAAGATGCATGCTTAAATATGGCTTTTGTTTCACAAATTGAACCTTCCAAAGTGGATGAAGCTTTAGGTGACGACCAATGGGTAATTGCTATGCAAGAAGAGTTAAACCAATTCGAAAGGAATCAAGTTTGGGAACTTATCCCTAAGCCAAGTAATAAACACATCATAGGTACCAGATGGGTGTTTAAGAACAAGCCTGATGAGAATGGTATAATTGTTTGAAACAAAGCAAGGTTGGTGGCCCAAGGATACAATCAAGAGGAAAGCATTGATTTTGAAGAAACATTCGCTCCAGTTGCAAGGTTAGAAGCTATTCGTTTATTACTTGCTTATGAATGTTCATTAAATTTTCAATTATTTCAAAAGGATGTCAAGAGCACATTCTTGAATGGCTACATCAATGAAGAAGTCTATGTCAAACAACCCTCGGGCTTTGAAGACTTCAAAAATCCTTCACATGTTTTCAAGTTGAGGAAAGCTCTTTATGGCCTAAAGCAAGCACCTAGAGCATGGTATGATTGTCTGAGTAACTTTCTTTGTGAAAAGGGTTTTGAAAAAGGTAAAATTGAAAAAACCTTGTTTATTAAGAAAATAAAAGGTAACACTTTATTGCTTCAAGTCTACGTTGACAACATCATTTTCGGCTCAACAAACAAAGAAATGTGTGAAGAATTTTCATCGATGATGCAAGGAGAATTCGAGATGTCCATGATGGGTAAGATGAACTATTTTCTTGGACTTCAAATTAAGCAACTAAAGGATTGCATTTCCATAAACCAATCGAAGTACTGCAAAGAGTTATTAAAAAGATTCGACATGGATAGTTGCAAGGCAATGTCTACTCCAATGGGATCCGGATCTTATATTGATCAAAATGAATCAGGTGTTTCGATTGACATAACAAAGTATCGAGGTATGATTGGTTCCTTACTTTATTTGACGGTAAGTCGTCCTGATATTATGTTCAGCGTGTGTCTTTGTGCTTGTTTTCAAGCCAATTCAAAAGAATCACATCTCACCGCTGTTAAGAGGATCATGAAGTATCTCAAGGGAACAATAAATGCCGGCCTATGGTATCCTAAAGGTAGTATTTGCAAATTAGTTGGTTATTCTGACGCTGATTATGCAGGAAGTAAAATTGATTGAAAAAGTACTAGTGGTACATGTCACATCCTTGGAAATGCATTAGTATCTTGGACTTGCAAGAAACAAGTGTGTGTTTCTCTTAGCACTGTCGAAGCGAAATACATAGCAGCAGGTAGCTGTTGCGCTCAAATACTTTGGCTTAAGCAACAACTTCGTGAATACGAACTCGAGCTTGGATGCATTCCTCTTTGTTGTGACAACACAAGTGCGATAAACGTTACAAAGAATCCGGTCATGCACTCAAGAACCAAACATATTGACATTCAACATCATTTTCTTCGTGACCACGTGGTTTAAGGAGATGTCAAAGTCACATTTGTGGATACTCATAATCAACTTGCCGACATCTTCAAAAATCCTTTGGCACGGGAACTGTTTTACAAAATTCGAAGGGAACTTGGGATTCTAGATGAGTGTGATATATAACTCATCAAAAACACATCAATTCAAATTTAAAGGTGCACTCTTTCTCATAATATTTAGTAATTAATTGTTTAAATGTAATTGAAAATGTTTTTAATTTAATAAGTATGTTTGCTGATGTGTTAATTTTAAACATTTATCAAAATTTGTTTAGTGTCAATCGATTGTTGGTCTTGTGTCAATCGATTGGTCCATCTTAATTTCTCAATTTTTGTTTTACAGTAAGTTCATTCAATTGATTACATCCTTATATCAATCGATTGATTCCTTATTTTTTTATTTTTTTTAATTTATTTCATCAACCAATCGATTGAATCCTTAATATCAATCGATTGGTCCTCTTATTTTTTCAAAATTTTCACTATGCCAATCGATTGGTCTTTAAATTTTTTTGTTTTATGTGTTCAGCATGCACATCATTTCTCTCCTATTTTTTTCTCACTTTATTTCTTCACATGTGCCTCCTGTTATATCTACTGATACACTCTTCCATATTTCATTTATTCATTTTTGTCTTTTACCACTTTTTTCTCCCATTCCTTCTCCTTTTCCTATTTTCAAGTAAGTGTTATTTACCAAGTCTTGTTAAAAGCTCTTTATGTCACTTTATTTCTATTCATTGCTCTTTATTTTCTTGGTCCAACCACTTGATTCTTCTCATTACTACACTTTACCACCATAAAACCACATCTCTCTTCATGAAAATCTTCAGCATTCTACATGATTTGTCTTATTCACTCAAAGGCTTTTTCTTTCTCCTTCAATCCCTTGTTTTTCTCCAAGCAACCTTCATGGCCTCTCAACATAAATCTAAAGGCAAGGGAAATGTTTCTAGTTCTAGAGGCCCTCTAGATTTGTCAAGGCTTTTTACCACCAAAAGTCAACAGGAAAGGTACGAGACTTACTTCTTCCAAAAGAAAATAATGAAGCCAAAGTATGGCTCTTTTGTTTCTTTTCCTGAAGATGTGTTTAGTTTTCCTACTATTTTTGAGGAATTGGGATTGAGTGACCTCATTGGTTACAATACAAATTTTTACCCTGAATTGGTCAAAGTGTTTTATTCCAACATGGTGAAGAAGAAAGGGAAACTAACATTTGTGGTGAAAGGAGTTCCGATCTCTATGAAGGCTTCTAATTTAAGTGTTATTCTTGAAATTCCTACTGGTGGTCACAAGTTTGTTGGCACAAAGGCTCCGTGGGAAGACTATAGAAAACATGCTTTCTACTATAGTTTGAGTCGTTTGTCTGAGCATCAGTTTTACAACAAGAGGAAGAAGAGTTTTGGAGGAGATAACCCGGAGCGTGTTTACTGTTCCCTAGCAAAGTTCTCTATTGATGATAGAATGTTGCACTATTTTCTGGTTTATGTTATTGTGTCTAGATTCTCAAATCACTGCACTATAACAGATCCGGAAATGATGCACCTATATGCCATCAAAAATAATTTTCGTGTTGATTGGGGGCATACAATTATTTCTCATATGATGTCCCATGATGAATATGTTGAGGGTCTGCCATATGCATATTTCTTGACCAAGATTTTTCGTCATTTCAACATCAACATGGAGAATGAACTGTGCTTCTCATTGGAAAAACCTTCCTTCATGATTAGTATCAAGCAGGTCTATAGGAAGATGGGAGTTATCTACAATCATCAGACCCATGAGGTAAAATACCTAGACAATGATGATGAAGAATCTCAACCTGAAGTCCATAGTGATGAAGACTTTAACCCTCCTTCAGCAGATCAACTGGATCAACCCTCCAATCAAATGATTATGGAATATCTTCAAGGGTTCCGAACGGATGTTATGACCGAGATTGGTCATTTATCTTCAAGGATGGATCGTTGGGAGTTTTCTCAATGTGGTTATCAAGGTGGTGGGTCAAATCATGGGAACAATAATCAGTGATTGGATCTCTTGTGGTATTTTTATGACTTGTTCTTCTTCAATTCTGTCTTTTGTCATACTAGTTTTATGTTATGCATCACTTATTTGGTTCTTTGTGTTGTAACATTTGAAAATCTTTGTGTGTTTTAATGTTTATTTTTCTCTTAGATTTTATTGTGTTCTTTTCCCTTATTTTTGATCATGACATAGGGGGAGAAGATGTATGCATGTGTGTTTTGCTTGTGTTGTTTTATGCAGGGGGAGTTTTTCATTTGAGTACTTTCAAGAGATATGGGGAGTATGAGTTCAAGCTTCAAGATTGGTTGTCATCATCAAAAAGGGGGAGAATGTGAAGACAAGCTTCCTACAAGATTTTGATGAAGACAACATATCAAGCCCTCCATATCAAAATAATGAAAAGGAAGATCATTTTAACATTGCTCAAGTTTTTCATGGATCTAGTAAAGGTATATGGAATTCTTGACAATATACTCCTAGTGCTCAAAAGTTTTTATCATACATCATATGATCATTTTAAAACTTTTTTTATCATGATTTTTTGTTTTAAAATGATGTTTAAAACATTGCATTTTCAAAAGTTTTTTAACTTAGAAAATTTTCAAAGTTTTGCCTGTGTCAATCAATTGATGCTATATTGCAATCGATTGATCAAACTTTTTGTTTTAGCATTTTTCATTTTCAAAGCTGGACCAATCGATAGGTGTTGTATATCAATCGATTGATCTTAGTGTATTTTTCAGTTTTTTGGTTATGTCAATCGATTGGTTATGAGAGTCAATCGATTGATGCTGGGAAATTTTTGAAAAATCTAAAATTTTATTTCACCACTTTTTGCACCAATTCATCATAACTCTTCATGGCAAAACCTTACATCCTTTCATCAACAAATCTCATATTTCTCTTTTAACCATTGCCATGTTATGTTTGAAGGGATGCATTCATACTATAAATATTATTTATATTTTCATTTCAAATTCACCTCTTTCAAATCAATTTACAAAATCTCTATACATTCATTTTCATCTATATTTTCATATTCAGATACTTTTGAAATAGAATTTTCATATCAATTTCTTCAAAAGTACTCTTGAGCACTTAGAGATTATTTTGTCTTGAACCTTCATATTGAAAGAGAAGAAGATTATAGTCAATTGATTAAAGTCTTGTCCAATACAATTATTCATATTCATTCAAAATTATTTTGGAAAATGCTAAGTACCAAGGATTGTTTGGTTTTATGTGTGTTGCTTATCATCCAGGATTGTTGGATATAAGTGTCAAGAAAAGGAAAGATTGTTTTCTTTTCTTGTGAGTTAAGTTTTCAAGAGGATTGTTCTTGATCACTTAGTTAGAGGATTGCTTTAGGAGATCTAACAATAATAAAATCTCTTACACATTGTAAGGGGACTGGAGTACTCTCAAATTGTGAGGGGAACCAGTATAATTCCTGGTGTTCTTTACTTTCTGCTCTTTACCGCTTCCATTATCTTATCAATCCAGAAAAGAAAAGAAACTTTATCCACCAAATCAGAATAAAATTTATAAAGTCCTAATTCACCCCTGTAATACCCCGATAAAATATGATAATTATTTAAATTAAGTTAATAGTATATTTATTAATTTAATTAAATAATGGGATTATTATTGGAATATTATTTGGAATTATTATTATTGGAATAATAAAGTTGGAATATATATAAGGAGTTCCATTTGGTAAAAAGGGTTTTTCACGTGAAAACCAGAGAAGCGACAGAAAGTGAGAAAAGGGCAAGGAGGAAGAACAAGAGAACGAGGGTTGAAGAAGGGAAAAGCTTGAAGCTAAAGGATTGTCGGATTAACTCAGGTAAGGGGGGTTTATCGTCGTTTAATGGGTATTATGGGTTAACATGTAATGGGTAGTAATAAGTCGTTGAATTGACCCTAATTGGGATGATGAGTGCTGAAAAAATTGTGATGAATAAGTTATGATTAAGCTGTAATTGAATCTATATTTAGGTGAGTTGTGATTTTCCGAACGTGTAGCTTTTTACGGAATTGGAATCGGAGGTCCGGAAGTCCTCCAACGGCGGAAAATGCGGAGAATTCTGCATTCTGCTTCGTGTTAGCGCAGGAACAGCTTTCTGTCTTGCGTTAACCGGTTAACCCAGGGTGTTAACCGGTTAACACTGTTATGAATTGAGAAATATTGTTGTCTGTCTTGCGTTAACCGGTTAACCCAGGGTGTTAACCGGTTAACACTGTTAAAATGTGCCAGGAAGCGTGTTCTGTGTTGCGTTAACCGGTTAACCCAGGGCGTTAACCGGTTAACACTGTTTGGAAAGTGGAAAATTGTTACTCAAATATTGTGTACATATTTGACGTTTGGCCTATATTGGTGTATGATATAGTAGGGATCATTTCCCGTTGTTTTGAGCAGTATAGGTATTAGTAGAGTGTGCTAATACTGTGATTTATTATTTGGCATGATATGAATATGATTCTGTGATAAATATGCTGATGATGTATGATGGTATGCATAATGCTGTGAATGTATCTGTTATGTATGCAATTGTGGATGAATTGTTTATGGCTTAGAGTGTGAGCATATGTCCATTGTAGATTGTTGTTGATGGTTGCATGCTAGGTGATTTGGCGTGCATAGTATGGCCTTTATGGTGGTAGCTAATTCCCATGGTGAGGAATTAGTGAGTGAGTTATTGTGGATTGTTGTTGATGTTTGCATGCTAGGTGATTTAGCGTGCATAGCATAGCCCTTGGGGTGGTAGCTAATTCCCATGGTGAGGAATTAGTGAGTGAGTCACTAGGTCTCAAATGAGTGGGACTAGTGAGCTTGGTAGCCGTATCTGGGTTTGATCGGTGAGGTTGAACTATGTGTTCACGAATAGTCGGTACCGCATGCATGGAGTCTCATTGCATAATGTATGTATGGCGTATAATATGAATGGATGTATTCCAATATTATACGTGTGTTTTGTGTTGTGTTGTGTTGTGTTGAGTATGATTATGAGTTGATGTTGCCGTTGCTGAATATGTGATATGATTAGGGTGATGAAATGTGTTAATTTACTTAGCATTACATGATATTTTATAATGCTTATTATATCGATTGAGGAACTCACCCTTACAACTATGTTTCAGGTAACGAGCAGTGATTGAGTAGAAGCTAGTGCTTGGAGTCTAGTGTAGTTCCTTAGTGGGTCATGCTCCGGTAGATGTAACATCGGGACGGGATGTTTACTTTGTTTTCATTTGTGGTTGTTGAACAGTTTTACATGTAATGTGTTACATGGTTGCATATCCGCTGCGAATTGTGCAATATTTCATTTTGATTAATAAATGAGCATGACAAACTATTTTGGTGAATGGTGTGAAGTGTCAAGTGTGACACCCTTAATTGCATATCTACTCTGATTTATATTTGTTGTTTTAATTAATTATTGGGGTATTTTAGAAGGGTGTTACATTAGTGGTATCAGAACATAGTCGGTCGAGTCGAGTCGTAATTATTTTGTTTCCCTGTACGTGATAGGTGTTGTGTAACCCTATCAGTACTTATTGTTTTAGCTTGTTGGGTTTTCAGAATAGAAATGGCTGGAAGAGGTAGAGACGATGCTGCGATTGCTGAGGCTCTGGGTATGCTAGCTGGAGTACTTGGAGGGAATCCGAATGTGGTGGGATTGGGAGCTGCTCGTCAACTGAGTGAGTTCCAGAAGAACAATCCTCCAATGTTTAAGGGAGCATACGATCCAGATGGTGCTCAGAAGTGGTTGAAGGAGATCGAGAGGATCTTCCGAGTGGCTGAGTGTGCCGATAACCAGAAGGTCAGGTTCGGTACGCATATGCTGTCAGAGGAAGCAGATGATTGGTGGGTTGCTACCCGCACTGAGTTGGAAGCTGCTGGGAATGCTGAGATCACTTGGGCGGTGTTCAGAGAGAGATTCCTGAGGAAGTACTTTCCAGAGGATGTCAGAGGAAAGAAAGAGATAGAGTTCTTAGAATTGAAGCAGGGCAACCGGTCTGTTACTGAGTATGTTGCTAAGTTCACAGAGCTGTCGAAGTATTACACTCCCTATGATGAGGCTACTGGGGAATTTTCAAAATGTGTGAAGTTTGAGAACGGGTTACGTCCCGAGATCAAGCAGGCTATTGGGTATCAGCGGATTAGAGTGTTTTCTGACTTGGTTGACTGTTGCAGGATTTTTGAACAGGATACCAAGGCCAGAGCGGAGAGCTATCAGCAGAGGGTTGATAGGAAAGGCAAGAATCAGAATGATCGTGGAAAACCGTATGCAGCTGGCAAGGGTTTCCAGAGACAGAGTGGGATGAAGAGACCTAGTGGGGGAGACTCCAGTGCCCCTGCTAAGTGTTACAGATGTGGTCAGGCTGAACATCGTATCCATGAGTGTACCAGTACTAAGAAGAAGTGTTTCAAGTGTGGAAAAGGTGGTCACTTGGCTGCAGAGTGCCGGTTGAAGACTGTGACTTGTTTCAACTGTGGAGAGGTGGGTCATATCAGTCCACAGTGTCCTAAGCCGAAGAGAGAGAACCAGTCGGGAGGCAAGGTCTTTGCTTTATCGGGTTCTGAGACTTCTACAGATGATCGTTTGATCCGAGGTACGTGTTATATTAATGGCTTTCCTCTTGTAGCTATTATTGACACAGGTGCGACTCATTCCTTTATATCTTTGGATTGTGCTGTGAAACTTAAATTAGAGATATCTGAGATGCATGGGAGTATGGTGATTGATACTCCTGCGAAGGGTTCAGTGACTACTACTTCAGTTTGTTTAAATTGTCCTTTGAGTATTTTTGGTAGAGACTTTGGAATGGACCTCGTGTGTCTTCCACTAGTGCAGATTGATGTTATCCTGGGTATGAACTGGTTGGTGTTTAACCGAGTTTATATCAACTGTTTTGATAAGACTGTGATCTTTCCTGAGATGGAGGAAGGAAAGAGTTTGTTTCTATCAGCAAGGCAGGTGAATGAGGCAGTAGCAGATGGGGCAGAGTTGTTTATGCTGTTAGCGACTTTGGAGGCTAAAGATAAACTGGCGATTTGCGATCTAGCTGTGGTGTGTGATTTTCCTGATGTGTTTCCTGAAGAAGTGAATGAATTACCGCCAGAGCGTGAAGTTGAGTTCTCGATTGATTTGGTACCTGGTACTAGGCCGATATTGACGGCTCCGTACCGTATGTCTGCTGTTGAGTTAACTGAATTGAAAAGTCAGTTGGAAGATTTGTTGGATAAGAAATTTATTCGTCCGAGTGTGTCACCGTGGGGTGCACCAGTGTTATTGGTTAAGAAGAAAGAAGGTACTATGAGGTTGTGTGTGGACTACAGGCAACTGAATAAAGTGACGATCAAAAATCGGTATCCTTTGCCGAGGATTGATGATTTGATGGATCAGTTGGTTGGTGCGAGTGTGTTCAGCAAAATAGATTTGAGATCGGGGGTATCATCAGATACGTGTGAAAACTGAGGATATTCAGAAGACTGCTTTCAGAACAAGGTATGGACATTATGAGTATTCTGTAATGCCTTTTGGTGTGACTAATGCGCCTGGGGTATTTATGGAGTATATGAATAGGATTTTCCATCCGTACCTAGACAAGTTTGTTGTGGTGTTTATTGACGATATTTTAGTGTATTCGAAATCTGAAGAAGAGCATGCTGAACATTTGAGAGTGGTTTTAGGAGTTCTACGAGAAAAGAAGTTATTTGCTAAACTGTCCAAGTGTGAATTTTGGTTAGAAGAGGTTAGTTTTCTTGGTCATGTGGTTTCAAGGGGTGGTATTGCTGTTGATCCTTCTAAGATAGAAGCGGTATCTAAGTGGGAAGCTCCGAAGTCAGTTTCTGAGATAAGGAGTTTTCTTGGACTTGCAGGTTATTATAGGAAATTCATTGAGGGATTTTCTAAGTTGGCATTACCGTTAACGATGTTGACTAGAAAGGGGCAAGCGTTTGTTTGGGACTCAAAATGTGAAGAAGGTTTCCAAGAGTTAAAGAGAAGGTTGACTACTGCTCCTATTCTGATATTACCAAGTCCGTCAGAACCATTTGAGGTTTACTGTGATGCTTCATTGTTGGGTTTGGGTGGTGTTTTGATGCAGAATAAGCAGGTTGTAGCTTATGCTTCGAGACAACTGAAGGTTCATGAGAGGAACTATCCGACACACGATTTAGAGTTGGCAGTTGTGGTATTTGTTCTGAAGTTATGGAGGCATTACTTGTACGGGTCAAGATTTGAGGTTTTCAGTGACCATAAGAGTTTAAAGTATTTGTTTGATCAGAAAGAGCTGAATATGAGACAGAGGAGATGGTTAGAGTTTCTGAAGGATTATGACTTTGGTTTGAATTACCATCCGGGTAAAGCAAACGTAGTGGCTGATGCATTGAGTCGGAAATCATTGCATATGTCTATGTTAATGGTTAAGGAATTGGATTTAATTGAGCAGTTTAGAGACTTGAGTTTGGTGTGTGAGAGTACTCACAATAGTGTTAAATTGGGAATGTTGAAGTTAACGAGTGGTATTCTGGATGAGATTAGAGAGGGTCAGAAATCCGATGTGCTTTTGGTTGATAAGTTGACTCTAGTGAATCAAGGTCAAGGTGGTGAATTCAGAGTTGATGAGAATGGTGTTTTGAAATTTGGTAATCGGGTGTGTATTCCGGATGTTACCGAACTTAAGAAGAGTATTCTTGAGGAAGGACATCGTAGTGGCCTGAGTATTCATCCTGGGGCTACGAAGATGTATCATGATTTGAAAAAGTTATTTTGGTGGCCGGGAATGAAAAAAGAAATTGCGAGTTTTGTTTATTCTTGTTTGACTTGTCAGAAGTCAAAGATTGAGCATCAGAAGCCGTCTGGGCTAATGCAACCGTTGGCTATTCCAGAGTGGAAGTGGGATAGTATCAGTATGGATTTTGTTTCTGGTTTACCGAGGACAATTAAGAATTTTGAAGCTATTTGGGTGATTGTTGACAGATTGACAAAATCGGCTCATTTCATTCCGATCAGAATGGATTATCCGTTAGAGAGATTAGCTGAGTTGTATATTGAGAAGATTGTAAGTTTGCATGGTATTCCGTCGAGTATTGTTTCGGACAGAGATCCTAGATTTACATCGAAGTTCTGGGAAGGTTTGCAGAGGGCTTTGGGAACTAAGCTGAGATTGAGTTCTGCATATCATCCGCAGACTGATGGTCAGACTGAGAGGACGATTCAGTCACTGGAGGATCTTTTGAGGGCTTGTGTTTTGGAAAAGGGAGGTGCGTGGGATTGTTATTTACCTTTGATTGAGTTTACCTACAACAATAGTTTTCATTCGAGCATTGGTATGGCACCGTTTGAAGCTTTGTATGGTAGGAGATGTCGGACACCTTTATGTTGGTATGAGTCCGGTGAGAGTGTTGTGGTTGGACCGAAGATTGTTCAACAAACTACGAAAAAGATTAAGATGATTCAGGAGAAGATGAGGATTGCTCAGAGTCGTCAGAAGAGTTATCACGACAAGAGGAGGAAGTCACTTGAGTTTCAAGAGGGAGATCATGTGTTTCTTCGTGTTACTCCGGTAACTGGGGTTGGTCGAGCTTTGAAGTCGAAGAAGTTGACACCTCGATTTATTGGTCCTTATCAGATTTTGGAGAGGATAGGGGAGGTAGCCTATCGTATCGCTTTACCGCCGTCACTTGCGAATTTGCATGAGGTTTTTCATGTGTGTCAGTTGAGGGGGTACATTCCTGATCCGTCGCATGTGGTCAAAGTAGATGATGTACAGGTGAGAGATAACCTGACTGTTGAAACATCACCTATGAGGATCGAGGATCGAGAGTTGAAGCAGTTGCGGGGTAAAGAGATTGCTTTGGTAAAGGTAGCTTGGGGAGGACCAGCAGGTGGCAATGTGACTTGGGAACTTGAGAGTCAGATGAAGGAGTCTTATCCAGAGTTATTCGCTTGAGGTATGTTTTCGAGGACGAAAACTCTTTTAGTGGGGGAGAGTTGTAACACCCCGATAAAATATGATAATTATTTAAATTAAGTTAATAGTATATTTATTAATTTAATTAAATAATTGGATTATTATTGGAATATTATTTGGAATTATTATTATTGGAATAATAAAGTTGGAATATATATAAGGAGTTCCATTTGGTAAAAAGGGTTTTTCACGTGAAAACCAGAGAAGCGACAGAAAGTGAGAAAAGGGCAAGGAGGAAGAACAAGAGAACGAGGGTTGAAGAAGGGAAAAGCTTGAAGCTAAAGGATTGCCGGATTAACTCAGGTAAGGGGGGTTTATCGTCGTTTAATGGGTATTATGGGTTAACATGTAATGGGTAGTAATAAGCCGTTGAATTGACCCTAATTGGGATGATGAGTGCTGAAAAAATTGTGATGAATAAGTTATGATTAAGCTGTAATTGAATCTATATTTGGGTGAGTTGTGATTTTCCGAACGTGTAGCTTTTTACGGAATTGGAATCGGAGGTCCGGAAGTCCTCCAACGGCGGAAAATGCGGAGAATTCTGCATTCTGCTTCGTGTTAGCGCAGGAACAGCTTTCTGTCTTGCGTTAACCGGTTAACCCAGGGTGTTAACCGGTTAACACTGTTATGAATTGAGAAATATTGCTGTCTGTCTTGCGTTAACCGGTTAACCCAGGGTGTTAACCGGTTAACACTGTTAAAATGTGCCAGGAAGCGTGTTCTGTGTTGCGTTAACCGGTTAACCCAGGGCGTTAACCGGTTAACACTGTTTGGAAAGTGGAAAATTGTTATTCAAATATTGTGTACATATTTGACGTTTGGCCTATATTGGTGTATGATATAGTAGGGATCATTTCCCGTTGTTTTGAGCAGTATAGATATTAGTAGAGTGTGCTAATACTGTGATTTATTATTTGGCATGATATGAATATGATTCTGTGATAAATATGTTGATGATGTATGATGGTATGCATAATGCTGTGAATGTATCTGTTATGTATGCAATTGTGGATGGATTGTTTATGGCTTAGAGTGTGAGCATATGTCCATTGTAGATTGTTGTTGATGGTTGCATGCTAGGTGATTTGGCGTGCATAGTATGGCCTTTATGGTGGTAGCTAATTCCCATGGTGAGGAATTAGTGAGTGAGTTATTGTGGATTATTGTTGATGTTTGCATGCTAGGTGATTTAGCGTGCATAGCATAGCCCTTGGGGTGGTAGCTAATTCCCATGGTGAGGAATTAGTGAGTAAGTCACTAGGTCTCAAATGAGTGGGACTAGTGAGCTTGGTAGCCGTATCTGGGTTTGATCGGTGAGGTTGAACTATGTGTTCACGAATAGTCGGTACCGCATGCATGGAGTCTCATTGCATAATGTATGTATGGCGTATAATATGAATGGATGTATTCCAATATTATACGTGTGTTTTGTGTTGTGTTGTGTTGTGTTGAGTATGATTATGAGTTGATGTTGCCGTTGCTGAATGTGTGATATGATTAGGGTGATGAAATGTGTTAATTTACTTAGCATTACATGATATTTTATAATGCTTATTATATCGATTGAGGAACTCACCCTTACAACTATGTTTCAGGTAACGAGCAGTGATTGAGTAGAAGCTAGTGCTTGGAGTCTAGTGTAGTTCCTTAGTGGGTCATGCTCCGGTAGATGTAACATCGGGACGGGATGTTTACTTTGTTTTCATTTGTGGTTGTTGAACAGTTTTACATGTAATGTGTTACATGGTTGCATATCCGCTGCGAATTGTGCAATATTTCATTTTGATTAATAAATGAGCATGACAAACTATTTTGGTGAATGGTGTGAAGTGTCAAGTGTGACATCCTTAATTGCATATCTACTCTGATTTATATTTGTTGTTTTAATTAATTATTGGGGTATTTTAGAAGGGTGTTACAACCCCCCCCTCTTAAGCTCATTCCTAACTTACAGTAAGACCCCAATTTAGACCCTAATATCCCTCATGCTATCTCATCATATGCATTGGCTTTGGGATCACACCTTGGCATCATCCTTACCCCCCATTCATTGGGTTTACATTGAGAGAGATCACCAAGCACATCACGATTGTATCATACTTTATTTTTCATTATTCTTACTAACCAAAATACCAAAAATATGTCAATGTAAAGTTTGTTGCTTTTGTAGGTAGTGTGTGTGTGTGTCCACTAATGCCTCATCAAATTTACATCTAGGGTTTAAGACCCTCAATGTAAGGAGACTAATCAAGATATGGTTCACATTAGCTCTAGACATCATATATGATCCTCCATGAGTCCCAAAAATCAAGAGAATGTCAAGCTAGCAAGATGGTTCATGGTGGTTGACCAGAGAAAGTCAACTGGTCAAAACTGGGGTTCCCTAGATCCTATCTCCTACAATTTTTGTCATATGAAAATGACTCCAAGAGCAAAGTTACTCATAGTTACATTTAAAATAACTTTAATGTTTAAGTCAAGATCTAGTTTTTCTTGGAAAGGCATTTTTTATGGTGAAAGATTATAGGTCATTTTGTCCTAACCCTAGTTAGGAGGTCAACTTCCCAAGACCATAACTTGCTCCTTTTTATGATATGAAAGCCATTCAAGCTCCATGATCAAATTCAAGATGTCATATTCAATGTTTATGTGTGGAATAAGTTCAAATTAAACTTTAAAATTCATGTGCCAAGAGGAAACATTATAGGTCATTTTGGGTCATTACCATTAAACAAGTGATTTTCCCCAACTTCTAAAATGCATAACTCCTTCATGCCAAATTCAAATGAGGTCAAATTTGTGACCAAATTGAAGAGGTTTGATATAGATACAACTTCTATGAAGGAAATTTTTCCATTTGAAATCTATAGCAAAAGTTATTCAAGGTGGAAGAAGTGAACATTTGACTTGGTACTTAGAAAATTTTCAAGTATGTTTGATTTTCCAAACATCCATCTTAGAATGCATCATTATCTATGCTTCAAATGGAAAAGTTTTCAACATGAAAGTTGTCCCCCTTAGTCTCACCTTTCCAAAAAGTCCAAGATCATCTCATTTGGATCAAAACTGAAGGACTTGTGCATGGGTGTAATGAATGGTCCCATTTGGAAGATTCTCATGACCAATTTCTATTCTACATTGCATGGATTCATGAATTGCTTTCAGCATCACATGTGCATGATTTTGGACCAATTCCAATCATTCTTTAGGCTTTGTACACGTTCATGCAAGCTTGCATGAGGTAATTGTTATTTTTGGATTTTTAAAGGAATTGTGTGGAAAGCATTTGAAAAGGCTATAAATACAAGTGCTATGAGCTCAGAAATGCATGAGCACCTTGCCCAAGCTTTGCCAAGACAACTCAGACCCCTCATTCCATAAAATTTTTTGAGGATTTCATTGAAATCGAGTTTGAATTTCACCTTTTGTTTTGAAATTCAAACTTCAAGATTGCATTGCCCTTTCCATCTAAATTGGTCACTGCAAGCAAGAGGAAGAGGAATCAAGCAAATCCAAATCAAGATCAAGCAAATTTGAAGCTACTTGAAGGTGAAAATTCAGAAACTTCATCTCTTCGATTCTCTCTCAATTCTTCACTATTCTTTGTGATTTTTGGTTGGCTGAAGTCCTACCAATATAGGTAAGAAGATTGAGTTGCTTTGAGGTCAAATTGAAGCAACTCAGTTCATGATCCTCAAAATTCAAATCCATGTATCTTATTTTATACTTGGAATTAGAGAAAATTGAGGCTAGATTTGTGATCCTGAGCATTTTCAATTCAAATTAGTGTCCTTGTTTTCCATTTTTCATGAAGTTTAGGTTGGACCAGTCTGGTGGCCCTCACCGGGGAAGATGACCGGAGCTAGGGCTCCGGTGGTGTGTTGGCAAGGTTCCAACCATCTGATATTGGTTCAACGTTTTAATCTTAGCCCTTGCTTTTGCATACCACGTGTGTACACACATTGACTGAGGTGTTGGATGGAAGCGCGCGCTTGACCATCAGATTTGCCACCTCAATTAATGAGGGAGATCTGATGGCCCTTGTTTTTTTTAATTTCTTTTTATTTTCTGATTTTTCATTTAATCCCTTTATTTTGTTTAATTTATATTAATTTCATTTTTAATCCAAAAAATATGGGACTTTCGCCAAAAATCTTTAAATATTTTTCTCTTCATTTTCTGAATTAAAATAATTTTTTGGATTAATTTTGATATTTTTCATGAATTAAATGTTTTTGTGCATATTTTTAATTGTTTAAAAATACTTCTAACTTTTTAAAAATCATGAAATTTTTTGTCTAAGGTCCTTTGACCTTGCTTGACCTATGATAAATCTCTTGGCCATTTATTTGGTGTTTTGAAGAGGTTTTAGGTTTTGACCAAACAAATTTGTATTTTAATGCATTTTAATTTGATTTTTTAATTGATTAATTGTGTAAAAATTATGTTGAGTCATTTTTATGGTCTTGTGATGTTTGACTATTTGTTAGGGCCTTGGTCAAGATTGATTTGATTTTTATTAGATTAAAATCATTGGATTTAGGGGATTGATGAAATATATATTTCATCTCCCAAAATGAAAGAATGATTTTAATTTGGTAAAATTCCTCCCATGACCAATTTTTGTTTCTCTCACCCCTCTCCCCCCCCCCCCCCCTTCATCTTCACCCCTATTCTTTCCCATCCCTTTCATAGAACAATGAAGTCTCAATATCTTAAGGCTAATTGGTTCATCAGTGACCTTGTGTCAGATAAACCAATACAAATATGGATGAGATAGGTCCATTTCTTTTGATCTTTTCTTTTAGTGTGTGGTATGTTTTAGGAGTGTGGTCCATTATATCAAATCTCTAACATGCATTAACACCTAAATTTTTATTGCCCGACCTCAGATGGTTGTGACTTCTACATAAGTCCAATTATGATTGCTTAACATAAAGCTAAATTTTGACCCTAAAGGCATATCATTCTAGTAAGTGAGATTGTCAGTTTCCCATCTTTCATGGTATTGTGCAGAAACTTGGCCTTTTTTCTTTCCTATGGAAGATGTCTTAGTTCAAGGATCCATACTTGTGAATAGATGGTTGAGTATTCTCCAAAGAATGACTTAATCAATTGAAAAACAAAATATCACTAACATTCAATTAACCTTGACTAACATTTGACTAACTCTTATTAATACTGCTTTTACTTTCAAGTCATTTACTTTATGTAATTTAACTTCTAAGTCATTTACCATTCATTGCCATTTCCATTTCATTTAACTTGTTTATGTTTATGTCATTTTCACTTTGCTCATTTGAGCCATATATTGTGATTGTATATATTTACTTGTGTATTTTGATTCTTTTTATGGTCTTAGGACCTTAAATTACCTAATAAAAAACAAAAACCCTAAAAAATGTTTGAGTGGACTGTTGAGCTTGATTTGAACTTTTGGACTTAGGATTAGGCAGCATTCCATATGCAAAGGACTTGGCCAATGCCAACATTTTGAGACCAAGTTATTGTGAATTGGGCCTTTATCTGGTGCAAGTATTGGGATTTATTTGAACTCATCTGCTACATGGTCTTGATGCAACTGTTATTTTGATCTTGTGTCTAATGCCTTATTCTGAGTTAATCAAGGAGTATTTCATCTGATACATGAGAAGACAAAGAAGACTACTAGCTATGGGATTTTCTTGCTTGGATGTGGCTGTCTTTATTTGATGCCTTGATCTCCATGGTGTCTGATATTGCTAATTTCTTGATTGATTATTGCTTGATTCAAAGTCCAAAGGGAAAATGCATTTTCTATATAGCATTCTTGTCTGTTGGATTGCATCCCATTGGTCAGATCTTTTCAACTCTTAACTTTTAATTTTATGCTTACGTTAGCCTCTTCATCTTCTCCCACTTCTTAAATTTCAAAATATCTCCCCCTTTTAAAAAACTTTCTTTACTTGTGATTTCAAACTTAGACTCTGTTTAAATGATTAGAAACTTTGACCTTATGCCAATGAATTTTCAAACCTTTTCTTAAATTAAACCTATAAATAAATCTAATCATATTGAATTAAAATTTCAAAAGACAAAAAGAAATAACACTCATTCAAATTTTTGGCCCTTTGTGCCCCCTTTCTATTAAAATTTTGTTAAAAGCAATTCACTCATTTTCAAATTGATACCACGAACTATGAGGTTTTGATCCCTCATTTTTATGTTGGTACGTAGGCACAAGTCCGAAGGTCTTGTCAAACATAAAAATATAATCAATGAATTCTTTTATCATCCACGCACTCTTCAAATATCTTTTATACCAAAATACATGCACACATTAAAAAGGGCTCCCTAGGAGTACCTAGGACACTTTGGGTGCTAACACCTTCCCTCTGTGTAACCAACCCCCTTACCTGTAATCTCTCGCATTTTATTAGTTTTGATTTTAAAACTTCTTATCTTTGGGTTTTGTTCGTACTTTTCCCTTTTCCTTTGGAAACAATAAAAGCGCGGTGGTGACTCTGGTTTTATTGACGTTAAGTTTATCCATAGCTTAATGGTCATGAATTTACTGCTACAACAGGTTCATCAGAACTGCAAGGTACGTCAAATGGTTAGCCAACATAGTACCTGTTATCAAGAAAAATGGAACACTTAGAGTCTGTATAGATTTTAGAGACTTAAACAATGCAACTCCAAAATATTAGTATTCGATCCCAGTGGCCAGAGAAATCTTAGTCGATTCAGCCACAGGTTTTGAATACTTAAGTATGCTTGATGGTTATTCTGGCTATAATAAGATTCTCATAGCAGAAAATGATGTTCTCAAGATGGCATTTCGATGCCCCAGAGCTTTGGGAACATACAAAAGGGTTGTGATGCTGTTTGGTTTAAAAAAACACCAGAGCAACCTATCATAGAGCCATGAATGCCATATTCCATGATTTTATTGAAAATATTATGCAGGTATAAATTGATGATATTGTGATAAAGTATTCATCTGAAAATGGTCATTTGGACCATCTTCGACGCTCATTTGAGAGGATGAGAAAATATGGATTAAAAATGAATCCATTAAAATGTGCTTTTGGTGTACATGCAGGAGACTTCTTGGGTTTCTTGGTGCAACAAAAAGGCATCGAGATCAACCAAAACAAAATAAAAGCAATTTTGGATCTCTAGACTCATTCGACAAAGAAGCAGCTCCGGTCTTTGTTAGGAAAGATAAATTTCTTGAGAATATTTATATCAAATCTAAGTGGCAAGACAAAGGTTTTCTCGCCATTGCTCAAGATCAAGAAGGAAAGTGATTTTCACTAGAAACGAGAGCAACAAGAGGCTTTCAACGCCATCAAAGAGTACCTCACAAAGCCTCTCATTTTATTTCCACCTAGTATGAATAAGAATATGAGGTTATATATTGCTGCGTCAGATACAACCATAGGAAGTATCTTAGCACAAGAGGATGACAGTGGTGTCGAAAGACCCATTTATTACCTCAGTCGAATTTTAATAGATGTTGAAACTAGGTACAATATGATTGAAAAAATATGCATATGATTGTACTTCTAATGTATAAAATTAAAGCAATATATAAAACCAGTTGATGTTTATGCTTCGTCTCATTTTGATGTTATTAAACATATGTTGTCTAAACCTATTCTACATAGTCGAATTGGGAAATGGGCACTAGCATTAACTGAATTTTCTTTAACATATATGCCTTTGAGGTCTATGAAAGGCCAAATATTGGCAGATTTTATTGTAGACCATGCAATAGTCGAACCATCACTAAACATGGTCGACACGAACCCATGGAGGTTATACTTCGACGGGTCAAGTCGCAAAAACGAAACAGATGTTGGGATCTTAATATTATCCCTACAAGGTATTCTGACGAAGTTCAAATGTAAAGTCGACGTAAATTGTTCCAATAATGAGGCAGAATACGAATCCCTAATCACTGGCCTTAAAATCTTGAGGGATTTAGAAGCCAAGAAGGTCGAGATAAAGGGTGATTTTGAGCTAGTGATCAAACAAATCCAACGAGAATATAAGTGCATTAAATAAAATCTAATGTTGTATTTCGCAATGGAGAAACGCCTATTAGAGTACTTCAAGGTTGTCAGCATCACACATGTGCCTAGAATAAAGAATCAAGAAGCTAACGATTTAGCACAAATTGCATCTGGGTATAAATTGTCAAAAGATAGGCTCAATGACTTTATGAAGGTGAAAGAAAAGATGACGTCGAATGTCTCGTCGTCACCCAAAATGGCAATCCTAAAAAATGGGGGGGAGATGTCAAGTAAAATTTTTGGAAAATTTGAAAATTATGAAATACATAAAGTTTTTGCCATTGACAATTTGTCACAATCAGATTGGAGAAAACTAATCATGGAGTGCTTAGAAAATCCAGTCGGAAACACTAACAAGAAAATCAAGTATAGAGCGTTAAGTTATGTATGTCTGTGAAATGAGTTATTGAAAAAGACTCTAGAAGGAGTGTTTCTCTTAGGGATACTGAAGCATACTTGGCAATGTCTGAGGTACATAGTGGAATATGTGGAGCTCACTAAGACGGCCATAAAATGAAATGGTTATTATTTTGACAAGGTATTTACTGGCCAAGTGTGTCAAAAGACTGCATTGACTTTTCCAAAGTGTGTCAAGAATGTCAGATACATGCAAGCATTCAACATGTGTCAGTCAACGAGTTGCATGTAATCATCAATCCCCGACCCTTTCGAGGTTGGGCGTTAGATGTAATCGGTGAGATTCGACCAGCCTCGTTGAAACAACAAAAATTTATCCTGGTAGGTATAGACTATTTCACAAAATGGATAGAAGTTATCCCTTTGATAAAAATGGATCAAGAGGATGTGATTGAATTCATTCAAAAACATATTGTGCATAGGTTTGGAATTCCTGAAATCTTTACTACAAATCAAGGTTCAGTTTTTGTTTGTCAAAAGATGCAAGAGTTTGCTGCTGAAATAGGATTCAATTTGGTTACTTCCACACCTTACTACGCCCAAGAAAATGGCCAAGTTGAGGAAACCAATAAAGTGATAATCGGGTTAATAAAAAAACGTTTCCAAGAAACCTAAGAATTGGCATAAAACATTAGATCAAATTCTATGGGCTTGTCGAACACCCCCAAAGGAGGTAACCAATTCAACGCCTTTCTGTTTGACATTTGGGCATGATGTCGTGTTGCCAGCAAAAATCCGTTTATAATCAGTTAGAGTGTAGCGGAAAAACGATAATCCGTCAGAATAATATTGGAGACTGATGTTCGACGAAAAGACCTATTTAGACGAAGAAAGGTTGGCTGCAATAGACATGTTGTTACGACAAAAAGTGTGTGTGGCTAAAGCATATAATAAAAAGGCCAAGATAGAAACTTTTGCAATAAATGATTACTTTTGGAAGGTGATCTTACCTATGGATCAAAGAGATCAAACTTTAGGAAAATAGTCACCAAATCGGGAGGGACCATTTCAAGTAATCCAAACGTTTACGAATAATGCCTATGAAATTCAAGAGTTGGGTATTGGTCGACAAATCTTAAGGGTAAATGGGAAATATTTGAAAAAATATAAACCTATGCTCCAAGAGATTCAAATCAAAAGGTAATAAAACTTGTCATTAATGATCAAAGCTAAAATGGAAAAAGCCAAGATGGCATTCAGAATCTCCAAGCGGAGTTACATAGTCTCGACAGAGAAATACATTAGGCAGGAAATCTAGACTTAAAGTCTTCAAAAAGAGTCTTCTCATGATCAATCCTGTTGTCGAGGAGGTCCCTCTTCTCCTGCAGTTGGTCAATACTTTCTTTAATCTCAAAGGCCTTCTCACCATGTGAAATTCCTTTAAAAACTTCCTAATCAATAACATCTTGAGCCGGCAGGGTCTCAGTTGAATCTAATGAGGCTTTTTGTTTCTCGACTTCAGCAATTTTCTTGGCGAGTTCAGCCATTTGAGCCTGATAGTTTGAGATTTTCTGGTCAAAGGCTTGTCGTTAGTTGAAATGCTCTTGCTTCTTAGTCTCAAAATTATTGTGTTTCCTTTCATAAATTTCGCTGAAGTCCCATTCTCGTCTCATCTCGTTGAGCTTCGTTTTAATTTGGAAGTCAACGTGCCGATGAAGAGTGAGGTATTTGACAAGGTGAGTGAAGAAGGCTTCAAATTCAATCAGATATTTGGCCACAGGAGCAGGAACTTTATGTTGAGAAAGCTCGTCAAGAAGCTTGAGGACGTCGACCCCCAAGGCCTCTTCCTCTGCGACGACGACCAAAATTTCACGCTCAAACAAATAGGTTTTTCACTGTTGGAGTTTGAGAATGACGGAAGCATCCATTTCTGGAATAGGCATGGCAGTCGAGCCAGAGGGTTGAACATCAGTCGATGCTTGGCGATGCTTCTATAGCCTTCTCAATGTCTCTGCTAGATTCTGATGCTTCATAGATAGAATCTTCTCTAGAGAAAGAGTACCATTGGAACTTTTGTCTTACACAAGGGGGGAATTTTTTTAGAGGATAGGGGATTTGATTTTTCTTTTCCAATCAGATTGCTAGTAGTAGTCAAAAGGGTTTCGCCAATAGTAGCGGTTGTATTACCTTTGCCAACAGCGGTTGAAGGATCTTGAATTTGATATGTGTCGTGAAACTCATCAATTTTTTGGGGACTCAAAAGGGTGGCAGTCTCAGCTGGATTCTCAGTTTCGACCCTTACGTTGTTGTTAGCCTCAGCAAGAGTCTGTAGCGGTAAATTCATGACCATTAAGTTATGGATAAACTTAACGTCAATAAAACCAGAGTCGCCACCGTGATTTTATTGTTTCCAAAGGAAAAGGGAAAAGTACGAACAAAACCCAAAGATAAGAAGTTTTCAAATCAAAACTAATAAAATGCGAGAGATTACAGGTAAAGGGGTTGGTTACACAGAGGGAAGGTGTTAGCACCCAAAGTGTCATAGGTACTCCTAGGAAGCCCTTTTTTATATGTGCATGTGTTTTAGTATAAAATTATGTTTGCAATAAATAGAGTGAGGAGATGAGAAAAGAACTCATTAATTATATTTTTGTGTTTGACAAGATCTTCAGACTTATGCCTACATACCAACATGAAAATGAGGGATCAAAACCTCGTAGTTTATGGTATCAATTTCAAAGTGAGTGAATTGCATTTAATAAAATTTTAAATTAAAAAGAGGCACAAAGGGCCTAAAAGAGTTTGGATGAGTGTTAGTTCTTTTTGTCTTTTGAAATTTTAAGTCAATATGATTAGATTCACTTACAAATTTGATTTAAGAAAAGAGTTTAAAAATGCAATGGTATAAGGCCAAAGTTTCTAGTTTGCAATAAGGTCTAGGTTTAAAAATCACAAGCAAAGAAGATTTTTGAAAAGAGGGAGAGATTTGAAATTTAAGAAGTGGGAGGAGATGAAGAGACTAGTCCTAAGCAAAAACTTAAAAGTTAAGAGTGGAAAAGATCTGACCAATGGGATGCAATCCAATAGACAAGAATGTCATATAGAAACCCATTTTTCCTTTGGACTTTAGAATCAAACAAATACCAATAAACAAGGAATATGAAGAGCAATGCATCAAATAAATATAGCCACATCCAAGCTAGCAACTTCATAGTCTTCTTCTTAAGCTCCCGTGTATCAGATGGCATACTCCTTGAATGACTCAGAATAAAGCATTAGACACAGATTCAAAGTAACATTTTCATCAATACCAAGTTGCAGATGAACTCAAGTGGATCCCAAAACTTACATTAGATGAAAGCTCACATCATAATGACTTGGTTTCAGAAATGTTGGCATTGGCCAAGTCCTTTTGCATAGGGAATGTTGCCTAATTCTAAGTCCAATGCTCAGATTAAATCCAACAGTCCACACAAATATTTTTAGGATTTTTGTTGTTTATTGAGTATTTTAAGGTCCTAAGACCACACACACAAACAAGATAAACAAACAAATATATACAATCACAATCTATGGCTTAAGTGAGCAAAGTGAAAATGACATTAAAAATAAACAGGTTAAATGATATGTATAATGACAAATGATAAATGGCTTGAATTTAAAGTGCATAAAGTAAATGACTTGAAATTAAAGAGTTAGTCAAGGGTTAGTTGATTAGAAGTTAGTGGAGTTTTACTTTTCAATTGTTTAAGTCATTCTTTGGAGAACACTCAACCCTCTATTCACAAGCATGGATCCTTGAACCAAGATATCTTCCAAAGGAAGGAAAAAAGACCAAGTTTCCACACAATACCATGAAAGGGGGGAGACTTACAATCTCACTTATTAGAATGCTATGCTTTTGGATCAAAATTTAGCGCTATGTTAAGCAATCGTAATTGGACTTATGTAGAAGTCACAACTATCTGAGGTCGGGCAATAAATTTTTTGGTGTTAATGCATGTTAGAGATATGGTATAATAAATCATACTCCTAAAACATACCACACACAAAAAAGAAAATGATTAAATGGTGGACCCAATCTCATCCATACTTGTATTGGTTCATGAATAAATTAGCCTTGGGATATTGAGATGTCATTGGCCAATGAGAGGAATGGGGTAGAAAGGGATTGAAGATGAAGAGGGAGGGGGAATGAGACAAACACAAATTGGTCATGGGAGAAATTTTATCAAATTAAAATCATTCATTCATTTTGGGAGATGAAATGTACATTTCATCAATCCCCTAAATCCAATGATTTTAATCCAACAAAAGTCAAATCAACATTAACCAAGGCCCAAACACAATAGTCAAACTCCACAAGTCAATAAAAATGACTCAACACAATTTATTCACAATTTAAACAAATAAAAATCAAATTAAAATGCATTAAATTAAATTATGTTTTATCAAAAACCTAAAACCTCTTCAAAACACGAAATAAATGGCCAAGAGATTTATCATAGGTCAAACAAGGTCAAAGGACCTTGGAGAAATTTTTTCACTATTTTTGAAAAGTCAAAAGTATTTCTAAACAATTAAAAATATGCACAAAAACAATTAAATCATAAAAAATACCAATATTGATCCAAAAGATAATTTTAATTCAGAAAATAAAAGAGACAAACATTTGATTTTTTTTGGTGAAAGTCCCGTATTTTTTGGATCAATAATGAAATTAATATGAATTAATGAAAATAAAGCAATAAAAATGAAAATTCAAAAATTCAAAAATACGTGGACCATCTGATCTCCCCCATTAATTGAGGTGGCAGATCAGATGGTCCAAAGCGCGCGTTCCACAAAGGTATGGGTCAACTAAGATGCACGCTTGGTAATTAGAAACAACGCTCAAGATTAAAATAATTTGAATGGATCCTATGGTTGAGATGCTTCCAACACATCGCCGGAGACAGAGCTCCGATCTTCTTCTCCGGTGGACCTCACCAGACTGGTCCACCTTCAACCATCACCAAAATGAAAAAGCAAGACATGGATTTAAAGAAAAAAATGCTCATGAATTTGAATTTGGCCTCAATTTTATCAAATTCCAAGTATATGAAAAGATACAGGGAGTTGAATTTTGAGGATCATGAACTGAGTTGCTTCGATTTGACCTCAAAGAACTCAATCTTGTTGCCTACATTGGTAGGACTTCAGACAACCAAAAATCAACAAGAATAGTGGATAAATAAAATAGAATCGAAGAGGAGAAATTTCTGAAAAATCACATTCGAGTTGATCCAATTTCACTTGATCTTGATCTGGATTTGATTGCTTTCTGGGGTTTTAACTTCCAAACAAAAGGTGAAGTTCAAGCTAGATTTCAAAAGAAATCTTAGAAAATTCTATGGCAGTGAGGGTTTGCAGAGGTCTAACAAAGCTTGGGCAAGGTGTTGATCATGAATCTGAAGCCTTAAGCTTGTTTAAATAGGCAATGTGTTTGATATTTGCACCACTTGAAAATTGGACAAAATTAGCAACTTCCTTGCATGGGTGCATGAGCAATCATTTGGGCCTCAAGAGTGATGCAATCCACTTCCAAATCATGTACAAAGTCTGCTGAAACCATCATGTGCAAACATGCAAATGGAAATGATCATGTGAAGTTCAATCTTGCCAAAACACTTCCCATAATGAAACCATGTGCAAGTCCTTCAATTTTGGTCCAAATGATATCATCTTGGATGTTTTGGAATGGTGAGATCAAGGGGAACAACTTTCATGTTAAACACTTTTTAATTTGAAGCTTGGATCATGATGAATTTTGAGGTGGAAGTTTCAGAAATCAAACATATTTGAAAAATTTCTAAGTCCCAAGTCAAATGTTCACTTCTTCCACCTTGAATAACTTTTTCTATGAACTTAAAATGAGAAAGGTTGCTTCATCAAAGTTATAGTTATTTCAAACCTATTCAATTTTGTGACAAATTTGGCCTCATTTGGATTTGTTATGGAGGCGTTATGCATTTTAGAAGTTGAGGAAAATCACTTGTTCAATGGTATTGGCCCAAAATGACCTATAATGTTTCCTCTTTGCACATGCATTTGCAAGTTGAATTTGCACTTCCTCCAAACATAAAAGTTGACTTAGACATCTTGAATTTGATTATGAAATTTTATTGGCTTTCATCTCATGAAAATTGAGTAAGTTATGGTCTTGAGAAGTTGACTTCTAAATTAGGGTTTAGACAAAATGCCCTATAATCTTTCACCATAAAAAATGACCTTCCAGGAAAAATTAGATCTTGACCTCAACCTGAAAGTTGTTTTAAATGTCACTTAGAGTAACTTTGATCTTGGAATCATTTTCATATGACAAAAGTTGTAGGAGATAGGGTCCAGGGAACCCCAATTTTGATCAGTTAACTTTCCCTGGTCAACCACCATGAACCAATTTGCTAGCTTGACATTCTCTTGACTTTTGGGACTCATGGAGGATCATATATGCATAAGATGATGTAATGTGAAGTATACCTTGGAATATTTGATCAATTATTGGAGAAATTTGTTGAAGAAGTCACACAAGATACCCAGATGAATTAGGGTTTCCAAGGCAAACAAAACCCCCAACTCTTGATGGTTTCTTGATAAAAATGACATGTGAAGATCATGGGGATTCATATATGATAATTAGAGCCAATATAGACCAATTATTGATTGAGCTCCTTGCAATGAGGGTGTTAAACCCTAGATATGAGCTTGATAGAGCATAGGTGAGCATGCACACCACCTACAAAAGAGTTAATCTATACAAATGACATATTTTTGGTATTTTGGTTAGTAAACAAAGAAAAATGAAGTATGATACAATAAAATGTGCTTGGTGATCTCTCCCAATGCAAACCTAATGAATGAGGGGTAAGGAGAATGCCAAAGTGTGATCCCAATGCATACGATGAGATAACATGAGGGATCTTAGGATCAAAATTAGGGTCTTATAGAGTCGAATCAGCCGTTTTTCCCTACAAAAAGAAGTTAGGATCAATATCGAGGAATAATTCATGAGGTTACCAAACAAGAATGTTCAAATACCTCGGGAGTTACGTGTTTTGGGGAAGTTGGAATAGGTTCTTCTTGACCAATGGGTTTAAAGATCTCAATAAGAACGTCAGAGACAAAAATCTTTGTAGTCAAAGAAAGAGTTTTTAAAGATGGTTTCTTGGCTGGAACTTTCTTTTTCTTTCTTGCCGAAGTGGACGGAGTAGATGGCGCAGCAACTGGAGCCCGCTTTCGACCCTAGAAAACAAATACAGAGAAGGTAAGTGGGTTTTGCTTCTTAAAGAAAGGAAAGGAAATAAAGCAATATTAACCTTCTTTGGTTGGTCCTCATCGGCATCAATAGTTTGTATGTTCTCGACGGGAGCGTCAGTATTCGGCTGTGAAGCCAGTGTTTCACCAGCAAGGGCAGAAAAAACGTCAATCAAATTTTGGAGGAAGAGTGCATTGGGGAAATACTTGTGTTGGTATTCAGACCACTACTTGTTGAAGTCCTTGGTCGTTAAGAATGATTGGTGAAATTTGAAAACGGGTAACTCAAGGTGCTGAGTCGATTTGTGAAATTTAAGGCAAGCTTTGTGACCTTTAAAGTTTAGTTGTTGACCAGCCCACACAATATCAGTTAATTGATACACCAAAGATTTTGGCAGCATCTCACTCAAGCCAAATTGTTGAGCCACCAAGTTGGACTGATAGTTCATAAATCCATACCCCTTCGACCCATTCTTTATCCTAAAGGACAACATTGTGGGAGTCAGAAATGCCATCCACACAGTGTTCGGCAGTGCTACAGCTTATGGAGAGTCACCAGGAAAAAGGTTTTTGAACCATGTTAGACCAAAGTTTCTATCCACAAAAGGGGCCATGCCTAGAACAAAAGAGGTGGCTTCAATGAACATATTAATGTACTTCGTGAAAATATGTTTGTAGGGGGTCTCCTGACATATCATCAAGGCAAGTCTTACACCTTCTATAGGCTGATCCTGGGTCAAACGCATCATACACACCGACACAAGATAACCCAACCGATACTCGAAAGTGGCATTTAGCTAGTGTTGTAGCACCACATAGGGCCAGACATATTTAAGGCCTTAGAAGTAGAGTGGAGAAACTTTAGCTTCAGTGTCGTAAGCCCTAGATAGTGGTAAAGAGATGCTAGCAGAAGCTTGCCCAAAGAGACCAATCTACCTTCATGATTTTGGATCTCCAAGCTTATATAGCTCTTAGCTATCTATAGAGAGCCATGACAAAACAAATAATATGAGAGCTAGAGAGTTAGGAAAGCAATGTGTTCCTCGTCGGACACTTCAGTGGAGTCCTGATCATAGTGATTTTCAATGTAATTCTAAAAACTTGCACGATTGAAGGCAAAACTGTTTTCCGTCAAAAGAGTTGGGTCGAAGGTTTCGCCCAGAGATGAGAGACCAGTGATGGCTGCCATGTCGAAAAGGGTAGGCGTAAACATGCCATAAGGGAGTTGTAAGGTGTTAGTCGAACCTTCCCAGAAGTACATCGAAGCAAGTAACATACATGGGTTGATTCGATGGGGTTCCTCGAAATTTGGATGGAGTCGAAGATGCCAACCGTTTTCCATTATTCCTGACGTTTGTTTTGGAATTTGTTGAGCCAAGCCACATACTCTTTGTTACCAAGAGTGGGCATCGACCTAAAAACCCTGGCCTTTGGGTCCATGAACTTCAGGTCGATGGAACCATTCTTCTCAAAGGCCGGTGGAACAGCTGGAGTAAAGCAAGGAAAGTATGATTGGACGTTTTTCAATTGCATTTTTGTATTTCGATATGGCTCGTGGAAAGCGAGGAATTTATCAGCAACAACAAAGGGAATGAGCATTTGACGTTGTCAAATCTCTACTACAACTTCGTTAGTAGATGCTGGTTGAGGAATGGGTTTTAGAATTTCTTCTTCAGTGAGGTTGAAAGCAACGGGGTTGTTACCAGTGTTATAGGTGACTGCATCCATAGCGTTAGCAGAAGAGGCCACTTTAATGGAAGAAAGAAGGGAAATGAGGAAAGTATTATTGTTCTGAAAGTTATAGAAAAATATACGCAAACAGAGAAGAAGGAAAACAAAAAATGTGAAAGAATGGTATTTGTAAGCAAAAGTTGAGGCCAACCAAGAGACAGTCTAGGGTAAAAAAATGTTCAGTTTCTACTATAGTGGAAAGTTAATAAAGGTGGTTGAAAATCCACGACCTAGGAAGTAACTGCAAATGATGATATCTCCCCTTAGAAATCATGGCACATAAAGGTTTCGTCATTGCGCATGATATCAACAACGATTAGACACCCAGTCGAAATTGGGAAAGACAAAACGCCAAGTTTCTCAATCGAAACTGGCCTTTTAAGGGGAAATTTGTTAGCCAACAAATTTTGACTAAGCAAAAGAGGAAAATCGAAGCGAGAAGTATGGAATCACAAAACGAAGCGTCGAGAAGAGTGAACATGGTCGAAGGGGTTCGACAGACAAGACGAATATGGAACACAGGCCAAGTTGAAATAGGTCCGACAGATAGAAAATGTGCAGGTCGAAGTCGAAGCAAATGACAGTTTACGTGGGTAAGATTTGAAAATAGTAAGAACGTGAGAAGTTATAAAGTAAGTGGACAAACACATGTCAAGCTATTAATCATCAAGAGCGAAATAGAAGTTAATTTTATTTCCTATTTAAGCAAAGTTCATTGTTAGTTTTAAAGGTCGCATTTGTAACATTGTAGAGGGAAAACACTCAAAGTATCAAGCATTTAGAGAAAAAAGTTCATTCCTACGAAAATGTATGATTGCGTCCACATTTACCTTCAAGCAATTTAAATTACCAAGTCTTTTTATCTACTTTGCCATTTACGGTTTATCTTGTCTTTCGTCCATCTATTTTAATTGCACCTTTTACATGCATTTCGTGTCTATTGTTTTCTTAATCCAAACATTTAAATAAAACATCTCATAAACTTAACACTTAGTCTAGGATTTTGTAGCTGATCCTGCAAGTAAACCTCAATAGGAGGTTAGAGATTCTTCGCCCAAAAACCCGTGCGAACAGGGTCACATAGAGGTTACAAAATTGATGTTTGAACTGTTGCAACTCATGATTAGTAGTCATTAGTGAGACGACATACATTTCCTTGAGAATTCAAGCATAGGAAGCGTAGGGGTATCTCATTATAGAAAAAGTCAAAGAAAAAGGATTGAAAGGAGAATTACATAAGAGATTCCAAAGAGAATATCAAAAGGGGTGACACTGATCAAAAGGGGTGACACGGATACAAAGAAGAACTTGAAAGACCACAAAAATGATGGACATTCCTCTCTTGTAAAAAAAAACCTCTCAAACACTTAATTTCTATGGTTTTATGGTTTCATCTGATTCCCTTCGAAAAAATTATCCAAATATTAATTATTTTTTTATCAATTACAAAATATTTTTTTCCACTTACAACTATCAGAAGTTTCCGCTTGACTATTAATTTTTGTTTTGAATTGCAAAATTTAAATTTAAATTTAAATGATTATCTCAACAGAAAGATTATATAACTATAATAATTAGTTTAATATTATAAGAAAATAAAAGAGATGCCACATTAGAGATAAAATTATCTATTAATAATATTTTCTTAACACATTTTTAACGATATTTAATGTTACTTTAGTGATAAAAATTACAAACTTAGTATTCTGAACAAACGTAAGAAACTAGTTACAAAATTTAGTTTGAATAGAAATTCACTAAATGCATGGGGCATTGGCCACATAGTAGTAGCAAATTGGACATTGGCCACTTGTTGGTAGTGTAACTACTTACCATAACTAATTGCAAGAAGCAATGAAAGATTCTCCATAACATAACTCACCCGTCTATCTAGAATAACAATAAAGGCAAAGCAATTACTGGTAATGATATCCAGCTCTACCCCAACAACACCAACCTTACCCAACTACACGCAATAATAATAATTCATTTTTACACGGGTAATGTAATCTAATATGGTTAGACAACAATCACTGCACTGACTCAGCCACCCCACACTCATTTCAACACAACCGCACCGAACCTCACTCTCACTCTCTTCTCATTCAATTATTACTTACTACTAGTACCACTACTTATTTATTCACCATTTCTACTACTCTCATATCACACTCTTTTCTCTTCACTCTCACTACAATGGAAGAGAACTACAACAAAAGAACCCTTCTCTTCCTATTATTAGCTATCTCCTTCACACTCTCATCCACCACCACCACCACTCTTTTCCAAACCCAAACTCTACCTATTCACTCTCTCCCTAACCCTTCAACCCTCTCATGGCCACAAGAATCAGAACAAGAATCTCTATCCGACTCTGAACCTCTCTCACTTCAACTACACCACATAGACTCACTCTCCTCCAACAAAACACCACAACAACTCTTCCACCTCAGACTCCAAAGAGACGCTGCCAGAGTCCAATCCTTCAACCTTGCAGTATCTCCTAATCACTCCCGTCCCCTTAGATCCGGTACAGGTTTCAGCAGCTCCATCGTTTCTGGTCTTTCACAAGGCAGCGGCGAGTATTTCACACGCATAGGTGTCGGCACTCCAGCCAAGTACGTTTTCATGGTTCTCGACACCGGAAGCGACGTCGTTTGGCTTCAATGTGCTCCATGCCGTAAATGCTACTCACAAGCAGATCCAGTTTTCGATCCGACAAAGTCACGCACCTTCGCCGGGATCCCATGCGGTGCTCCTCTCTGCCGGAGACTCGACTCTGCCGGATGCAACAACAAGAATAAGGTTTGTCAGTATCAGGTTTCTTACGGTGATGGTTCTTTCACTTTCGGTGATTTCTCCACTGAAACGCTGACGTTTCGAAAGACGCGTGTGACGCGCGTGGCTTTGGGATGTGGTCATGATAATGAAGGTCTCTTCGTTGGTGCTGCTGGTTTATTGGGACTTGGACGTGGAAGATTATCTTTCCCGGTTCAAACCGGACGCCGGTTTAATCAGAAATTCTCTTATTGTCTTGTGGACCGGTCCGCTTCAGCTAAACCATCTTCCATGGTTTTTGGCGATTCAGCTATTTCACGAATCGCCCGGTTTACTCCACTCCTCAAAAACCCTAAACTCGATACTTTCTATTACATTGAACTTCTCGGAATCAGTGTCGGTGGTGCATCCGTTCGCGGCGTCTCCGCTTCTCTCTTCAAGCTCGATCCCGCCGGTAACGGCGGAGTTATCATTGATTCAGGCACGTCAGTAACCCGATTGACACGTCCCGCTTACATTGCACTGAGAGATGCTTTTAGGCTTGGTGCTTCTCATCTGAAGAAGGCACCGGAGTTCTCGCTGTTCGATACTTGCTTTGATTTGTCAGGGCTGACGGAGGTGAAGGTGCCGACGGTGGTGCTTCATTTCCGAGGTGCTGACGTGTCACTTCCAGCTACGAATTACTTGATTCCGGTGGATAACAGTGGAAGCTTCTGCTTTGCTTTCGCCGGAACAATGAGTGGGTTGTCCATCATCGGTAACATTCAGCAGCAAGGATTTCGGGTCGTTTATGATCTCGCGGGTTCTCGGGTCGGGTTTGCCCCGAGAGGGTGCGTCTGAGTGAGAAATCATGGGAATAACTCTTTCCCTTTCTTTTGTTTTTCGATTATTATCTTTTTTTTAATTGTCTTTTTTTAATCAAGTTTATTAAAGTTACTGTATTATTATAGTTTAGAGAATGGATTAGGGAATATGAAATGTTAATAATCTTTTTAGATCTGAAGAGGATCTAAAGGATTAAACAAAATGAGAATGTTTTTTTAGTTTCCACCGCACAAATCTTGGGCATGTTGCTGCTTTTTAATTTATTTCCCAATTAAATACTACAACTACCACAACAGTAACACTAGTCTACGTTTTGAAAAACCGAATATTTTTTTTACTGGATTTAATAATTTGTTTTGAAAAAGTGATTCTAATTTTATTTAAATAATTGTGTAAAAAAAGATCGTTTCTCTTTTATTTGTATGTTTGTGTTGAGATATTTTCTTGTGTCATTGTACTATACAAGATGTTTACATAGTAGACGTGTGAAAACTGCACTTATAATATTTTTCTTTGGAATTTACTTCTCATTTCATCATCTCATGTTAGAGGGTGTGTAGTGTCACTAAAATTCTTGCAAGTGTGTTTTCAACCCTTGCACCAAGACGGTGTATTGTAGTGTTTCCTATAACTTATGATTCTGATTCATATAATTAAACTTTGATTGAAGAGGTAATGCACATGGTATAGTGGCCAAATTGCACATGCTAGAGACAATAAGGTCAAAAGATGTGAACATGAACCAACAAACACTTAAAAAATGAACAAGTACAGACAAAGGGAGGAAAATTGTCGACTTGTTAACATAGGAAAGGTAAAAGCAATAGTCTCTTTTCTATATTATTGGAGTCTAGCTGTAACAAAAATTAGTATAAAGTGGAGGGAGCACTACTAAACCCACGCCAACTCTTTTTCTTAAAAAGACTAGTGTTATTTGGAGTAACTAGTTTGAAACCATATAAAAATGTATCAATTATAATTATTAATTAATCTGACAAAAATAATTACTGTTTTACACTACGAGTTTGACAATGTAAGATAATGGTAGAGAGACCTCATATGTGATACTATGTATCATAGTATAAATTTGATGTATGATGAAGGATGTCGTCAGTGATTGTTCAGGTGGATAAATCGAAGACCTCCAAAGTTATTGTATGAATCAGAGGTTTGTATTCCCATGGTTTATTAGAAACTTATATATTTTTCCCTTTTCTTTGGTTAGTGAGCTATTTTATTGGGTTTTTAGGCTAGGTTAGTTTCAGCCCAATTGCTTATATATAGCACTTGGCATTCTATCATGTATCAGATCATCATTGCATTTTCATAATTCAAGCCCAATGGGCTCTTTCATTCATTCATCTCTCCTTGCGATATGGTATCAGAAAAAGAACATACCCCGAGTCTCTTTTCTCTTCTTCACATCGTTCATCTCCTTCATCTCGCATTCAAAATCCCTCTAAAATCCTCGATTATCATGGTTTATGATAGTGACTCCGATAAAAAAAATAACACTATCAAAGATTCAACCACCACCAACCCAAGCGACGACACCACCACAACCCTTCAAGATCTCACCATAAATCCTAGAAGCCTTATTAACTTTATCTCGACGAAAATTCTGGTTCAGTTCTTGTTGTGCCTTCGCTAGATGACAACAATTACCATAATTGGAGAAAGTCCATGCGTCGTGCTCTTACTTCCAAGAACAAGATCGCTTTTATCAACGAAACCCTACATAAACCAGATTTCTCTGATTCCAACTTTGAGCTATGAGATCAAGCAAACAATATGGTGCTTTCTTGGATCAATATAACCATATCTACTCACATCGCTCAGAGCATTATTTGCTTTGATTTTGCATTTGATCTCTGGGACGACCTTTGCGAAAGATTCACCAAAGGTAACCATTTTCGTTTCTCTGACCTACTGCGTGACTTTCATTCAATCAAGCAAGGTGATAGGTCTCTTCCCCAATGCTTCACTGATATGAAATTTATTTGGGATAAACTCGAAGACCTTTGTCCCACCCCTTCTTGTTCTTGCCCTATCCCTGCACTTGCGATCTTGCGAAAGTTGTTTGCAAATACAAACACATGGAATGCATTTCTTGTTTCCTTAAGGATTTGAACAACAATTACCGCAACATATGCACCCAGATCTTGCTTCTTGATCCTATTCCTAGCATAAGTAGAGTTTACTCTCTCATTGTCCAACAAGAAATGGCCTTACCATCAATTCCCTTCTCAACAACTTTATTTGCTAACTATCTTAATTCTTTTGGTCGTTGAAGAGACAAAGGTAACTACAAACTCCCTATGTTATACACCGATTGCAGCAAGACTAATCACACAGTGGACACTTGCTATTTCAAGCATGGATTCCCTCCCATATATCGCACCAAAAACATCGACAGTTCATCAGATTCTAAGCCACCCAACAATTCAGAACAACATGGGGTCATATCTAAGGAAGATTATCAACACTTGTTTCTCCTCTTGCAACAATCAAAGAAAGACGCTCACGCATCAAACATTGCAAAGAATCCAACTGTTGTCGCTCATGTAATATCAGGCATCGTCAATGCATGTACTAATTTTAAAATTTTCTCTACGTGAATTCTTGATTTAGGGGCATCTGACCATGTATGCCCCTACATCAAATGATTTTCTGACATCAAAATTATTGAACCTATTACCATTCATCTCCCTAATAAGCATAATCTCTCTACCGAATTCTCTGAAACTATCATCCTCAACCATTATCTGTATTTTTATAATATTCTGTTCAATCCAGAGTTTTGTTTTAGCCTCATTTCCATTTCTAAATTATGTCAGAATTCTCAATACAATATTTCCTTCTAACACATTTTCTATCACATCCAATATGTGTCTATAAAGAGGATGATTGGAAAAGTGGCTCAACATAACAACATGTATATTCTTCACAAAGTTCCTATAAACACTTCATCATTTTGTAGTTCCACACACTGTAATCACATTAATGCTTGTAATTTTGCTGACTTGAATGATGTAGCTTCCCATAGCAACTTAGACAGTGGCGGAACTGAGGGGGGACGTGGGAAGGCCACGGCCACCCCTCAACTTTTTTTTAATTCATATATATTAAATTACTAAAATATCCTTATTTTAAATTAAAATTAATTTTTATTTTTTATTTTTCATTCAAAGTTAGGTTAAAATACAGATAAGGTACAAAACTCCTACCTTTCCTTTCTTTCTCATATGAGTTTGCTACCGGCACCGGAATTGGAACAAATTAAAGTGATCGGCATCTAACAGGTAAAAACTTTATTCATTCTTCTTTTATAAAAAGTAACAAATTAAAGTGATTGCTTGATTTGTGTTTTTGAGATTTTTAGGGTTCTTCTTTCTTGATGTGTTAAAATAATCTATATGAGGTTTATTAAGCCAATTCATCACACTGTAATTTACAAATATAGTTATACACTGTAATAAGGTTTATTTAATCATTGTTGTTGCTAATTTCTAATAGTGAAGTTACCGATATTTGAAAACGGATTAAAGTTGATTAATTAAGTTTATTAATTTTGTTCTCTTTTAATTTTTATGTTCTCTAAATTGATTTTTGGATCTGATATGATATTATAGGAAGAGTAAAGATGAATAATAGGAAAATTGATTCTTTTTTCAAAAGGAAAGCATGTGAAATTGAAAGAGAAGAGAGAGATGAAGAAATTATAATCCCGACATCCGAATCTGAAACAGTTCTTGAGAATCCAACAATTGAAGAGCATCATGGTTTTGAAAATTCTTTGGAACGCGATCCTGGAAAGCGTCCTCCGATTTGACAATATCCACCAAATCAAGTGGATGCAATACGAAGAGCTTATCTAAAATGGGGTCCATATCAAATTCATTTAGAAAACTATCCTTTTCCGGTAACGAGGATCATCCGAGAAGGTTTCAACATACTTGGTTTAGCATATTTCCATCATGGTTAGAATATTCACCATCTGAAGATGCCGCATATTGCTTACCATGTTACCTTTTTAGCAAAAAACTAAGTGGACGTCCCGAATCACTTGTCTTTATTTCTATTGGTTTTAGAAATTGGAAGAAAGTTAGGAATGGAAAACATTGTTCCTTTCAGTGGCGGAATTGAGGGGGGGCGTGGGAAGGCCACAACCACCCCTCAATTTTTTTTAATTCATATATATTAAATTACTAAAACATCCTTTTTTTAAATTAAAATTAATTTTTCTTTTTTCTTTTTCATTCAAAGTTAGGTTAAAATACAGATAAGGTAAAAACTCATATCTTTCCTTTCTTTCTCATATGGGTTTGCTACCGGCATCGGAATCAGAACAGATTAAAGTGATCGACATCTAACAGGTAAAAAACTTTATTCATTCTTCTTTTATAAAAAGCAACAAATTAAAGTGATTGTTTGATTTGTGTTTTTGAGATTTTTAGGGTTCTTCTTTCTTGATGTGTTAAAATAATCTATATGAGGTTTATTAAGTCAATTCACAACACTGTGATTTACAAATATAGTTAAACACTGTAATAAGGTTTATTTAATCATTGTTGCTGCTAATTTCTAATAGTGAAGTTACCGGTATTTGAAAACGGATTAAAGTTGATTAATTAAGTTTATTAATTTTGTTCTCTTTTAATTTTTATGTTCTCTAAATTGATTTTTGGATCTGATATGATATTATAGGAAGAGTAAAGATGAATAATAGGAAAATTGATTCTTTTTTCAAAAGAAAAGCATGTGAAATTGAAAGAGAAGAGAGAGATGAAAAAATTATAATCCCGACATCCGAATCTGAAACAGTTCTTGAGAATCCAACAATTGAAGAGCATCATGGTTTTGAAAATTCTTTGGAACGCGGTCCTGGAAAGCGTCCTCCGATTTGACAATATCCACCAAATCAAGTGGATGCAATACGAAGAGCTTATCTAAAATGGGGTCCATATCAAATTCATTTAGAAAACTATCCTTTGTCCGGTAACGAGGATCATCCGAGAAGGTTTCAACATACTTGGTTTAGCATATTTCCATCATGGTTAGAATATTCACCATCTGAAGATGCCGCATATTGCTTACCATGTTACCTTTTTAGCAAAAAACTAAGTGGACGTCCCGAATCACTTGTCTTTATTTCTATGGGTTTTAGAAATTGGAAGAAAGTTAGGAATGGAAAACATTGTTCCTTTCAGTGACGGAACTGAGGGGGGACGTGGGAAGACCACGACCACCCCTCAATTTTTTTTTTAATTCATATATATTAAATTACTAAAACATCCTTATTTTAAATTAAAATTAATTTTTATTTTTTCTTTTTCATTCAAAGTTAGGTTAAAATACAGATAAGGTAAAAACTCATATCTTTCCTTTCTTTCTCATATGGGTTTGCTACCGGCATCGGAATCAGAACAGATTAAAGTGATCGACATCTAACAGGTAAAAAACTTTATTCATTCTTCTTTTATAAAAAGCAACAAATTAAAGTGATTGTTTGATTTGTGTTTTTGAGATTTTTAGGGTTCTTCTTTCTTGATGTGTTAAAATAATCTATATGAGGTTTATTAAGTCAATTCATAACACTGTAATTTACAAATATAGTTATACATTGTTATAAGGTTTATTTAATCATTATGGCTGCTAATTTCTAATAGTGAAGTTACCGGTATTTGAAAACGGATTAAAGTTGATTAATTAAGTTTATTAAATTTTTTCTTTTTTAATTTTTATGTTCTCTAAATTGATTTTTGGATCTGATATGATATTATAGGTAGAGTAAAGATGAATAATAGGAAAATTGATTCTTTTTTCAAAAGGAAAGCATGTGAAATTGAAATAAAAGAGAGAGATGAAGAAATTATAATCCCGACATCCGAATCTGAAATAGTTCTTGAGAATCCAACAATTGAAGAGCATCATGGTTTTGAAAATTCTTTGGAACGCAATCCTGGAAAGCGTCCTCCGATTTGGCAATATCCACCAAATCAAGTGGATGCAATACGAATAGCTTATCTAAAATGGGGTCCATATCAAATTCATTTAGAAAACTATCCTTTGTCCGGTAACGAGGATCATCCGAGAAGGTTTCAACATACTTGGTTTAGCATATTTCCATCATGGTTAGAATATTCACCATCTGAAGATGTCGCATATTGCTTACCATGTTACCTTTTTAACAAAAAACTAAGTGGACGTCCCGGATCACTTGTCTTTATTTCTATGGATTTTAGAAATTGGAAGAAAGTTAGGAATGGAAAACATTGTTCCTTTCTTAAACACATAGGGAAGGATCCTTGCTCACCATACAACAATGCAATGAAAGCTTGTCAAGACTTGTTGAATCAAGATGGTCATATTAGAAATGTTATTCAAGTGCAAAGTTCAAGTCAAAGAATGAATAATCGGTTACGACTCAAGACTTCAATTGACACTGTTCGTTGGTTAACACTACAAGCTTGTGTTTTTAGGGGTCACGACGAAAGTAGCAAATCAAGAAATCAAGGTAACTTTCTTGAGTTATTGAAACTTTTAACATCCTACAATGATGAAGTTGCAAAAGTTGTGTTGGAAAATGCTCCACAAAATTGCAATTATACTTCACATCAAATTCAAAAAGAGCTCTTGTAAATTCTTTCTAGTAGGGTGAAAAAGAGTATTCGTGAGGAAATTGGTGATTCCAAATTTTGTATCGTTGTTGATGAAGCTCGTGATGAGTCAAAAAAGGAACAAATGGCTCTTGTATTAAGATTTGTTGATAAAGTTGGTTTAATACAAGAGAGATTTTTTGATGTGGCACATGTTAAAGAAACCACATCTTTAACTCTTAAGGAAGCAATATGTGATATACTTTCTCGACATAACCTTGATGTTTCTAACATTCGTGCCCAAGGGTATGATGGTGCTAGCAATATGAGAGGAGAATGGAATGGCTTACAAGCCCTCTTTATGAAGGATTGTCCTTATGCATACTATGTTCATTGTTTTGCTCATCGATTGCAACTTGCATTAGTTACATCATCAAGAGAAGTCAAACCTGTTCATAAATTTTTTGAGAAGCTGATCTTTGTTGTGAATGTTGTTTGTTCTTCTACAAAGCGTCATGATGAGTTACAAGCTGCCCAATTAGAAGAAATTGCTTATTTGTTAGAGATTGATGAGATTGTAACTGGTAAAGGTGCAAATCAAGTTGGTACATTGAAACGAGTTGGAGATACTCGTTGGGGATCACATTACGATTCAATTTCTAGCTTGATAAACATGTATGAAGCAACTTGTTTAGTTTTAAAAAAAATTGCAAAAGATAGAGGGAGTTATGCTACACGTGGGGATGTAGATAGTTGTTACAATTACTTGAAGGCATTTTATTTTATATTTATTTTGCACTTGATGGAAGAAATCATGGGAATAACAGATATGCTTTGTCAAACCTTACAAAAAAAATCAAGATGTAGTTAATGCTATGAACTTGGTTCGTTCAACAAAACATCTTATTCAAGGTTTGAGAGAAAATGGTTGGGATATATTGTTTACTAAAGTGGTATCTTTTTGTGAAAAGCATGGTATTGAGATTCTTGATCTTAATGATGTTCATTCAACAACAAGATTTGGACGCTCCCGTCTTGAAGAGAATCAAGTCACAATTCAACATTACTTTAAAGTTGAAATCTTTTTCACTACCATTGACAAACAGTTACAAGAGTTGAATAGCAGATTCAGTGAGCAAGCAATGAATTTGTTAACTCTTTCTTGTTCTTTATCTCCTAAGGATGGATATAAAGCTTTTAGCATTGATACTATTTGTTCTTTAGTTGAAAAATATTATCCTATGAATTTTAGTGATCAAGAGAAGAATAATTTGCAATTTCAACTCCAACATTTTCTATTTGTTACTCATCAAGCATCAAACTTGAATAATTTATCAACTATTCAAGAACTATGTTCATGTTTGGTTGCATCTGGACAGGCTGAAACTTACTTCTTGATTGATAGACTACTTCGTCTTATCATGACTCTTCCCGTTTCTACGGCCACAACTGAGAGGTCTTTTTCAACAATGAAAATTATTAAGACTAAGTTGAGAAACAAGATGGATGATGGGTTTCTTGGAGATAGCATGACAATATATATTGAAAGGGAGATTAGTGCAAGCATTAGTTCGGAGTCAACTATTGACGATTTCAAGTCACTCGGAATGCGTAAAGCATTACTTTAAGGTAGTTTTAAGTCATGTCATTTAAATTTTTAATAATTAAATTTGTATTTATTTTAACTTTAATGTTTTATTTAAAATAATATTTATATTTTATTTATAATCTTTATTTTACGTTAGCAGTCATCCCAATATTTTTTATCTGGCTCCGCCACTGAACGTAGATATATGGCAACATATGTTAGTCCATCCATCTACTAAAATATTGCAGCATGTTGGGTGGGAATATGGAGTAGAGAAACAATCTAGAGGGGGTGAATATACTCATATTAAAAATTCGAACGATTTTCCAAAAACAGAATATAATAGGTTTTTAAAAACGTGTGGAAGTCTTAACATGAAAATAGAGATCTTATGCTTATATTGAAATTCATCACATTGACAAATGCATAATTTATAAAACTCACAGATTGTTCAAACAATGATTAATTGAGTAATTGTAGATTACACGAGATGTGCCATGTACAATGATTCAATTAATACCGAATTCTAACAACAATAGTTTCCATATTTTAATCAGCACTAAAGCTCAATTAGGTACCAATTCTAACAAAATCTAGCCTTACGTAATAAATCACTACCAACTAAAATAAATGATAAACTACGCTAAGAATTGATAACCTAAGCATGCAATTATCCTACGAAAATTAAAATGTAAGAGAGAGAGAGAGAGAGAGAGAGAGAGAGAGAGAGAGAGAGAGTACACCAGGATATATAGTGGTTCAACTCTATCGTTTTCGCAGGAGCCTATTCTACTCTTCAATGGTTTCCCATAATTACCTATTTTCTTCCTTTATGTTTTGAAAAATATTACAAGAGTTCATACAATCACCAATCCATAACAATATTGAGAAAAATAAATCTTCTATATGGATCTTGACTTGATACAACTTAATGCCAAACTCTTCTGCAAAATCTGTACTCGATTCTCGCTTCTTGAATCTTCCAGTTTCACCAATCTGCTAACAGTATTCGTGTGTGGCAATCACCCCTTGAATCCACGGATTTCTTGAGCGGTAAATTATTCAAATATTTAGAAGAACTCCACCTTGTTTGTAGCCTTCCATACAATCACTACCAAGGTCAGCTGGAGAGAAGAACCTCCTTCTTTTCACTGGAATTCGTCACTACCAATAACAACAACCTCAATCTTGTAAGCTTCCTGAATATCTTTACCAAACATTTAAGAACGGTTAGTTTCAAGACACGTTTTCCTCAATAATTACAAATCTCCATAATCAATATATGAAATCATACTAGAGGCTGAAGATGAAATAATTTATGTTTGCAAGAGTTTTTTAGTTTTACAAAATGAGAGGGTGTTCATTTCATAAAATCAGAATGTAGATTATGAAATTTCCTTTTTGAAAATAAGATGACAAAATGAATTTATATGTGATTGGGATTAAGCACAAAAAATGGATGGAAAAAGTTAGTTAGATTCGAGTCAAGAAAATTTTATGATTTGAGTCAAAAGACCAAGCACTACTACGGAAAACCCATTTCACAACGGTTGGAGAAAGAGATACCATCACGATTGACCAACCATTATGAGGCAGGGTATGGTTGCAAGTATGATGTTTTCTACCATAAGGTATGATTGTTGTGATAAACTAGGTAGTGCGATATATATCATAACGATTAGAATAAACAACCATTATGCAATATATATATATATATATATATATATATCGTGACATTTGCATCTCTTCAGCTATGCTTTTCAAAGGAAAAAATTCAGGATCTTTTTTGTATTTAATTATCTTCCACCATGAATGTACGAAGACCGCTGTCATTCATACCTTCAGGGTCATGGTAATTAAATAGGGGCAACTATCATACCTCAATTTTTTACGAGCCTTTTATATTCATATGACACATGTCCATTTGTCAAGTTTTGTATTTTTAGCCATAAGCATTTTTATCATCAAATAAAGTCACCATAATCATGCATATATGCATTATAGTAAAAAAAAGTCAACATTTCAGATGTTGAAGAAATTTACTAAAATTGCCTTTTTCATTATGCACTTTGGAAAAATAATTTTTTCATGATCATTTGATTATTGTCATATATTCATTTGAATTTTATTAATCATTTTCATACATCATAAAACAAAAATCAATGTATCTAGAAGACCCAAAATATCTCACATTTATTACATCATTATTCTATACAAATATTACATTATAATTCACTATTTAATTAATTAAGCTTCTAGAAGGCAACCACATTATTCTCACCTCTTTTTCAAAGTTCATAAACTACCCTTTTTAGAGCATATAAATAAAATCATTCTCATTCACAAATCTCACAAAGAATCACTCACAAGAATAATCCAAAGCTTTGCACAAATTTCTCTCTAATTTTCAAGTTATTTTTTATTTTTCTTTATTTAGGTAGACTTTTAGTGTTTATTGTTTATTTAACTTTCTTTACATTATTATTCTTGTTACACTTAATTAATATCTTAATCATCACCGTTTTGCATGGACTTCATTTATTCAAAATCAAGTGTTTAAAGTGTTCTTGAACCTCCATGAATAAAAGTGATTAAATGTGAATTAATTTTTGTTTATTTAATTTTATTTGCATTATTGTTCTTGCTGCACTTAATTAGTATCTTAAACCATCATAATTTTGCATGGAAACTCCATTGATTCAAAATCAAGAGTTTAAAGTGTTCTTGAACCTCCATGAGCAAAAGTGATTAAATATGATTTAATTTTTGTTTTTTTAGCTCATTTTTTAATTCTGAGCTTTCTATGATGTTCGTAAGATCGAGTAGATAAATTTTCATTATTCATTTACTTAATTCCATAAAAAGTTGAGCAAGTTATGACCAAAATAAAGATGAATAGTGATGAATAAAGAGGAACAAACCCAAATTTGATTACCACCACCCGATGCATCTTACTATTTTTTCCTGCACATGTGGGCCTCTTCCTTGGGTTAGATTGCTGTGCTCACCTATTTTTTTATTTGAATTGTTTATTTTTTTAAGTGGACTTAGGTCATTCCTTTTGTCTTTTTATATATTTGATTACTAAATTTATATCCCCCATCTACTTCATCATACCTCCCACTTTATTATTATTTTTTTAATTCATTTATTTTATTTTATTAAATAATAAATAATCAATTTAATCAAATGTTAGTTAATTAATTCTTTGTTTAAATACTATTTGCTCTATCATATCTCTCATGCCTCATACACTTCCACATATCATTTTTGTTTCACTTAGAATTATATTTGTATTATTATTATTTGTTAATTTATTTATTAAATAATTAAATTGAATTAATATTTATAATAATGATAAATATATTTTCTAATTTAAAAACCCTTGGTTCAACGCTAAGTGGATTTTCAAAACCCCTTAATTTTATTTATTTTATTATTATTGGTTTTTATTTATTTATTTTTTAAATATTACAATTAATTAAATAAATGATAATAATAGTAATAAATATAGATAAATAGTTAAGGGAATAGTTTCAAACACATCAAAACCTTGGTCCAACGCCAAGTGAATTTTTCAAACTCGTTTCCCTCGATTAATTTCATTTCAATGTGATACAAATCTTTTCCCAATTAAACATAACATTAAAATCTTTTCTTAGCAAACATGAAAGAAGATGACCCTTGGAGTCTCGCATTCCTTGAATCCTTGAATAATTAGTCTCAATGCACATGTCTTGGGTTAACCGTTTGTTCATTCTTTCATTTCTAAAACACTTAACACCAACTTGGACAAAGAAAAGGACTGTTGGAGTCCAGCATTTCGATGGAACCCTTGAATAAACGATTTCAAGGCATACAACTCGTTCTTATCAAGCGTTTTCTATCCATTAAACAAATTTCTTAAATATCTTGAATGAAAAATGATCATTGGAGTCTAGCATTCTGGTGGAACCCCGAATAATTGGTCATGAGGTTTACGACTCATTCTCATCAAGCATTTGTCATTCACTTATAAAAAATTCAACAAATCAAACTCTTTTCTCACCCCCACGTGATTAATCTTCAAACCCTTTTCATAAACGAAAGGTATTTCGTCTCAAGACGATGCTTCGTCCACTTATATGTGTGAGTAAGCTAGTGACGTTTCCCACAAGTGTTGATTTGTAATCCATTCTGTCATGATGTAAACGTTCTCTTCTCCACTTGTTTTGGGTAGCAAGCAATGTTGTTCTGTCGATTGAGACAAAATAACTTTCTCTAAAATCTACCAACAAATAAACATTTTATACCCAGAACTACATAGCCTTGAGTTATCTATCACCCATAGATACGTAAGAGCGAGACCCGTAATCTTGTTAGACACATTAAAAAAAATATTGTGCGACCCATTTTATTTCCCTTTTTCACTTTTATTAAATTGAAGAAAAAAATTAACGTAAGCTAACACTAATGCGCGTAACTAACTAAACGGTTCTCGTTGAATACAATGCAGGTGAAGGGTGCTAATGCCTGCCTCTTGCGTAATCGACTCCTGAACCCTGATTTGGTTGTGACGAGCAAATCTTAGTCATTCTTTTAAAAGATTTTATCGATATTTTCCTCTTCCTTCATTGGAATAAATAAAGTTCAATAACGACTATGTTCAGATCATTTTCCGTGAGCGAGTAATGCGCTTTGCGAAGGATCGTATTTTTTAAGGTACGACACTGCTGGAGCTAAATTTAGAAGGATACATACTGCTTAAAAGGACGATAACATTACCCCATAAGAAGAAATTCTTGCTCCTTTGGAGGTTGAATTAAAGGTTGCCCGACAATAGGTGTTGAACCATGTCGCACGACTGCTACTACTGTACCGAATGATACAAGGTTGAACTGAGTCAGGCAGCTGCCATATGGAATGATGCAGGGGATGAACTGAGTGATACATGTTCTCAAAGATGAAACTCATGGTATAATCGGTAATATATATGTTCAAGGATGCAGAGTTTTATCAGATTTCACGAAGAATTGATATTAGTGCAAAATTGTTTAGAAAGTAAGAGTGTTGATCAATATCGTGCATAATTGATATAGTACTTAACTGATATAGTGCATATGTGTTGTTTGGGAATGGATAAAAGCATCCAATTTTAACCTATTGGTATATGTTATCCTATGTGTTATTTGTATGTATTATCCTATGTGGTATTGGCGTGTGTTCATTCTTGGAGAAAAAGCTTATTGAGGAAGACCTTTGAAGGACTATAAAGAACATATTCCAAACCACACGATTTGATACGGGCCTAACTCCCCGAGTAAGATGTTATGATATTTTTTGTTAAATCTAAAAAACTTTATTTCATGAATCACTAATATTGTGGAACTGAATATTGTCAAAAGTGTATATACAAATTCTTTTTGCAGCCACGAAGAGACATTGTGAGGGTTACCTCAATCGAAGGAAAAACGAGTAACTATCTTAAAATTTTAGATGGTGATTTATTGAGGCTATCACAAGATCTTTAATCAAACAACAATATATAAACATCAACTGCAACTAAACTATGGTTGCATTATAAAGTGTAGTCATGAGGATATCCAGGTTAATTGAAGCATAATGGAAGATCTTTATCATGAACTCAAAATTATCTAGAGTCATCACGCGCACAAATGTCTTCCACATAGTTGTGGTATACCTTAGCTATCAACTAAATTAAACAACATTCTAGCACAACATATCCAAGCATACAAAGATTGCATTCACTTGTAAACACTAAAGCCTAACAACTAGCTATACTCTGCAGTGCTAAGAAAACCAATATCGGGTGTGTGTTTTTATAATGTACTATTTAAGTGCCCATGTAATTATCGTTATTGTAGGATAAGGCGAGCTAATGTCTTTGTCGTTTGTAACTAATGATCCATTTAGAACATACTATGGGCAATGGGTGTCGCTCTTTTCCCTTGCGAGAGTGGGATGCACCTCTTCTGGTCTAACTCTTAAAAATTATGCATGGTGGTTGTTGGAAGATACTATATCCTATCAAAGAATTCAAACGTTCATTAAGAGGATAACAGACACTATTATAAAAATAAACGAATGTGTCACATGAATAAAACAAATCAGTCAAGTAAATAGGAACCTCTGACTGGGTTATGTTAAACTAAAATCTCTGACCGAATCAAAAGTCCAAGTAAATAAAAACCTTTGGAAAATCAATCAAGTAAATAAAAATCATGGATCAGGTTATGTTAATTGAAACCTCTAACTGATTCAAAAGTCCAAGTAAATAAAATCTCAGGAAAATCAGTCAAGTAAATAGGAACCTCTGATTGGTTTATGTTAAATAAAAACTTTGACCGAATCAAAAGTCTAAGTTAATATACATCTGGCATCCTGGTCAAATTGACGTACCTATGACCTTAAGTGGTTTGGATAACTTATCCCTGGCCAAAGACTGATATGATCCACCAGGGGATTGGCCAACATGTGTTTAAAAATGACGAAACCCATCAATCGATAAATCCCAGCTCATTGGGGCTTTAAACTTATACGATACAGACCTTAGCTAAAGATAAGCTAAAATTTTCTTGGTGTCTGTTGTTCTATTTGACTTCCATTCGAATAAATCAAATTATCAAAGAAATAAAGCACGTTAAGGAAATATAACAACTATGGGAGGACTAACATGATCATAAACTAAAACGATCTCTTGGGGCTTGAATATTATTATCAAAGGATCAGAAAAGAGTCCAAAACATTACAAAATACATCCGTAAAAAATGGATAACGACAAAATGATTGTGAACCAATGCTCCGATGAGAATGATATCTGGTTTCCATCACGCCAAAGATTCTTAGGCATCGGACCCCAACTCACATGGGCTATCATAATTCTAATAACAAGGCCAAGCCTTGGCTTAATTAAAAATGGGACGTTAATCACTCGAGATGCCACTTGAGGCTCTCTGACTTATATATGCCTAGAACCTACCGAGTTCTACGACACCAACTAGACGAGATCCCACTGGGACTCTCCGACTTCTCTATATCTAGAACTTATCAAGTTCTATGACACCAACAGGTTGAGATCTCACTATGGCTCTTCGAATTCTCTATGTCTAGAACCTAACGAGTTCTACGACACCAACAAGTTGAGATCCCATTGGGGTTCTCCGACTTCTCTATGTCTTAAAATGTTTTGGAAACTCTATCGACCTAGAGTTATGATGGAGATTGTCTTCTCCATAAGTCATTATGACAAGGAAAGAGAGGAGATTTGACAAGATAAATATCATAATTACTCTTAAAAAACCACTATCATATGTCAGTAGGGCACGAGATGACCGCTGGATTAAACCAAATCAGATGGAAGTACTACCATTCAAGAGGAAATAATTCTAGGATTCTCTATTTGAACACTTCATTCTGTTGGACCTCGTGATCGGGAGGCTTATGTACACCCCAAAATTCTCAAAGTCGAGTTATAAGTCACTAGACTTGAGAGGAGAAAGTCGGGTGTGCCGGATACTGGAAAAGATAATCAAGTTGCTACTTACGAAACAAATAGGAGTCTGGGTCATAGAGTTCTCGGAGGCACGTTTCTGGATGATGAGTACAAATCGACGTAACAACTGTAAGGGTGTATACATCCCGAATTTTGATATGGACAAGATGGCTTACTCAGACAGGATGCACTCATATCGGATTCTAGAAGGGATAGCCAAAGGTTATTCACCAATTGTGAAATTATGATTTGTCTATTACAACATTCTTCCATAAATCATGAAACGTTATGACATTCATCAATAATGGGCGACTGTAACGGCTATTCTACTAATGACCATCAAATTGGACTTATGTCCATAAAAAGCAATTGGGTGAATCTTTTGGAATGTTGGGGAGGTGGAGATTAACAATATAAATAGAGGAGTCTAGATACCAAAAAGGGGTCATGATGTATGAATAAGACAAAAAAAAGAAAACATACAAGAAACCTTGGACCGCCAACAATGATGGTCATTGATTCTTTCCTAACCTACCTCCTGCTAGACAGGAAGATTGCGATCCCACCTGACCTGTTTCAAGGGGATTTGTCCAAATAATATTTATCAAGAAATATATATATATATATATATATATATATATATATATATATATATATATATATATATATATATAAAATTGTATTTGAGCTTCATTTATTCATCTATTTAAAATATTTAAAATTAATGTCTTTAATTCTTCATTTATAATATTGATTCAATACATGATTAACTTTTTAAAAGTGTGTGATATTTGTCCAAAAAATGTAGAGTGTGTTGAAGCATAGAAAAAAAAAATTCTTTTTGAAAGAGTTGTCTGAATTTTTTGACACGTGTTATATGAGTATCATACGGGTGTCGGACAATAATTTAAAAGTGTCGAAGGTACAAAAAAGTGGGAACACTTGTCTGACTTTTCCAATACTTGTATAATTTTTCCGACATTTATCCATACTTTATATGTATTAACTTTTTTTTATGCTGAACTTTTATATCTTTTAGTTTTCTCCTTTTGTGACTGTGTGATAATTTAATTGTGTAACTTGAGCATATAGATTAGTTTTAGTAATCTAAGGGGTTATGTTTAGCATTCAACTTGCATGTCTATAAATAAGAATTCATGCAATTTTTTCCAAAAAAAATTGTTGGAAGAATTTATCAAGTTTTTATATTCGTGTGATGTAGAAATTATTCACAAAGATTATTGATTGAACGAATTATAGATATTATCACGAGACTTTTCAAATGATGGTTTTCAAATCTCATGGCAATCACTTTTTATCTATCTTTTTCATCTGCTAATCAAATCCACTTTTCAAGTTTTTTTTTTGTTATGTTCCTGATTAGTGTTTCTAAAATATTTCTAAATTGTTTCTTAAAATTTTCATGAAAAATTGAATTCAATCAGAAGATCATTTCTTCTTAACCTTATATTTCTATCATTGAGTCTTCACTTGTCATTATACTAATTTCATCATTTGTGATTATATCATATACATTAACCAAAAGAATATTCAAACGACACTATATCCTGAGTTATAACCTCCTTAATAAAAAAACAAGGAGGCTGTTTCACGGTGTAGAATTGAAAATAATCTTATGAATATTATTTTAAAATTAATAAGAGTATGATTGCTAACTTGTTTACTTAATTAAATAGGCTAAGTTATACCTATAACTATAAGGCCTAATTTACAGGGGTAAAATTCTATTTGTACAAATAATAAAAACAATATTTACAAGACTCTCATTCAAATTGGTGAAATATATATCATTCACATCTTACTACTAAGTTGGTTGTCACGTGATGTCTAAAAGAAATGTAGGTCGTAGTTACCAATTCATTATTTGACTACTTTTTTTTTATGAAATGTTTGTTTATCTCATGCATTTTACCCGTTATGGTAAAAATGATTGTGATGTTTAGAAGAAATGTAAGTTGTAGTTAATAATCCATTATTTTACTATTTCTCTTTGATGAAATGCTTGTTTGTCTCAAGCATTTATCTTATTATGGTAAACAAGATTATGAACAACGACGGTTGATTTATTGTCACAAATCAATTTCATATGGCTTCACACTTTATCTTCAAACCTTCTAGCACAATAATAATCCACAACAATTTATAAATTGTATCATAGCTCTAAATTAAATATCAACACCTGAACAAGACACTATGTTTTCTTCTTGTTTCTCCAAGTCATTAGGTTTCCCCACAAGAAGATACGATAATCAACATCAGTGTAAGTCTCCACAGTGAAACTCTCACATCTTTTGAATATGAGTCATCTCTCTGAAATAGCCTTAAGATATTGTGGTACACACTCTAAAGTTTGCGGGTGGCACACCCTTAGATTGTACATGAACTGTCTCACAATATTTATTGCATATGTTAAGTTTGGCCTTCTATGAGCCAAGTAAATAAACTCTCTCACTAACATCTGGTATCGAACCTTGTGAATTTTAGCACTTTCACTTCATAGCTTATCCAATGATTTTTCTATATGGGAACACTTGCGAGTTTACATCTATGTTTATTTCCTGCAAAAAGATCGGGCACATAATTTCACTAAAAAATAAAAATGTTATTGCAATCAATCCACCTCAGTTATGAAGAAATACTTAAGTCACATGTTTTCTTTCATCTCAAACTCTACAGATATTCTCTCCTTGAATAATTCTCTCAACCATATCATCACCTCTAATAATGATATCATCAACTTAAACAAGAAGAACAATATGTTCTCTTCCATGTAAATGTTTGAAGAAAAATGTATGATTTTCCCTTCCCAACTTGTTGCCTATGCCCCCTATTGATTTCGTCAATTTTCCAACCATGTTCGAGGAGACTATTTTACCCTATATAAGGTTTTCCTCATTCTACACATTTTATTTGTTCCACCAATGGATCCAAATTCTAGGAAAATGTCCATATACACCTCATATTTTAAGATTATATGTAAGAAATTGTTGTTAACATCAAACAAACATATGTTACAATCATAGCGAGTAACAAGATGCATTCAGATCCGAACAATATTCATGTTCACCATCAGAGCAAATGTCTCATAATTAATACCATGTGTCTAAGAGTATATTTTTGCCACCATTCTAGCCTTGTATTAATCAAGTGTCGTCTGATTTGTGCTTGACTTTATAGACCCCCTGCATCTAATGGCTTTCTTTTTAAGAGTGTCATCTAATTTTTGCTTGACTTTATAGACCCACTTACATCTAATAGGTTTCTTTCCTCCCAACTCAAGTATCATTTCTTTCAAGTGCTACCATTTTATCATCCATAGCTTCAACTCAATTTTGTCTTTCAGTTGAACATATGATATATTCTCACACATTCAACAAATAAAATAAAACTCTGATGATGCGGAGGAAAATTATTAGAGGAGACAAATTAAGGGTATCTTTTTGCCATAAGTCTAGCCTTGTATTAATCAAGAGGGTTGTCTGATTTGTACTTAACTTTATGAACCCACCTACATCCAATGGACTTCTTTCCTTCCAACTCAAGTCTCATTTTCTTCAAGTGCTTCCATTTTCTCATCCATAGCTTCAACCTCATTTGGTCTTTCAATTGAGCATATGATGATATTCTTACACATTCAAAAACTACAATAAAATGTTGATGTTGCGGAGGAAAATTATTAGAGACAAATTGAGAAGTAAGATATTTTGAACAATACCTTTTTTCTTTTCTCAAAACCATAGGTAAATCATCTAGATCAATATCGTAAGTATCATAAATTTAAGAATCACTAATAGAGTGATTACTTTATGTACTTACTTCTGGATCAACCAATCAAGATTATATAAGAATAGGTCGAACTTACTTCTTCTCGGATACATTAAATGTAGTTCACTAGCTTTGGTCTTCGTCGGTGTCAAAGGTGTTGATTCCTCCATAATAAAAGAGAAACTAGGAATCGAAGCAAAAAGGAACTTGGGATTCCCAAATTCTATTTGTACTTTATTGTAAAAAAGAATGAACATTTGAGATACTTCTGATTTATCCTTCATACAAAAATAGTCAAGTTACTCGAGTAAAGTCATTAATAAAAGAAAAAAAATCTTGTACCAAAAATATTAGAAATAGGAAATGTCCCCAAACATTAGAATGAATTAAATCAAATGGTTAATCACACTCTTAGTAAAACTAGAAGGAAAATAAGTATAATGATGCTTAGAAAATAGACAAATGTCAGACTTATAAGACTCATTTTAAAAACAAAGATGGAAGCATATACTTCACCAAGAAAAAGAGGAAAACCAAGATGTTAGGGTTGACGCTAAATTTGTGAGACAAAAGTGGGAGACTATCATTATGTTGGTGTAAGCCCTAAGGGCCAATACTTTTGGTACTTGTATCGAACTATTTATTAATAATAAAAGGTTTTTTTTCTTTATTATGTTTGTTTAATAAAGTCCCTATAATAGCTAGTCTGTTTAATGTATCAAGTGTGACTTAATCATGAGATCACATTAAACATAAGGACACTATTCTTAAAGTATCCGTAGTCGAGCTTTATTGTGAAGTTGGATAACATTAAAACATTAAGATTATTATGTATATAGACTGATGATCACATCTCATGGATCATGGATAAGGATTTATCAAGTCTTAAACATAGGTATGAATATTAAGAGTAATATTTATACTGGATTGACCCGCTATGAGAATACTATATAGAATGTTATGAAAAGTGTCATAAGTTATTCTCATGGTGATAATGGTGTATACCACCCTTCGACCTGAAACCACTATGGACCCTAGATGTAGAGTCGAGTGCCTTATTGCTGATCAAACATTGTCCATAACTGGATGACCATAAAGACAGTTGATGGGTACTCCATGAAGCATGCTAAGGGACATGAGTGACCTAGATGGAATTTTCCCATCCTGCGTAATAGGATAAATGTCTATGGGCCCAGTATTGAACTGGACAAGGATGACACGGTCTATGCCTTGTGTTCAATATAGACATAAGGGCAAAAGGATAATTGTACACATAAGTATTATCACAAAAGAATTTGTCAGATCACATGACATTTTCGTGTCTTGGGTAGCAGTGATGTGTTGCTAGATATCGCTCATTGTTTATTATGTTAAATACGTGATTTAATATAATTGCCAATGCCGCGGAAACCTACAGGGTCACACACAAAAGGACGAATTGATGAGAGATAGAGTAACTAAGGAACACCGTAAGGTACGGTGCACTTAAGTGAATTGTAGAACATCGTAAGGTATGGTGTACTTAAGTAGAATACGAAATATGGTAAGGTACCACACGCTTAAGTGATTTTGGCATATTATAAGATATGGGCCACATACACTTAAGTGGGCTTTTTAGCTTATAGCCCACACAAGTGGTTCTATAAATAGAACCCTTGTGCAGAAGCATTTGGTTAGTTATAATTTTCGTTTCTCTCTCTCTCTCTCTCTCACACACACACACACACACACACACACACACACACACACACACACTCAAAGCCTTAATTCGTAGCAACTAGCACTGAGATTGAAGGAATCCGTTCGTGTGGACTGAGTAGAGGCGTTGTCATCGTTCAACATTCGTGATCGCTCCATAGATCTGCATCAAAGGTTTCAATCATCACAAGAGGTAACGATTCTATCACTGATCATGCCCATTCATAAGGATCACTAAAGGAGAAAATTTTAAATTCCGCAACGTTTTGGATCGCTATTCTCCTTCAGTGGTATTAGAGCCACTTACGAAACCATGCATCTGATAACTGTTTATTTTCTGTATTAATATGATTAAAAGACAGAATGAATAAAAGAATAAACGAGTAATTAAATTTGGCATCATGTGTGTACGATTTGGATGATATATGTTGACTATGCTTCGGAATCCGACATTAGTATGGTGAAGCAGCGATACATCGACCGTCCATAGATTACGCAATTGAGATCGATCAAGTTATGTATATGATATAAGTAATCCTGATGCAAAATATGGTATATATGATATACTGTTTCTGTTTCGTTCATTCAAACACTTAATGGTTGTTTTCCTTTGAGCGATCAATGGTCGTTTGCTTCTTGATCCGACATTAGTATGGTGAAGCAATGACCTATTGATCAATCATACTGAATTAACAATCGAGGTATGTTTGACGGTCTGAAATTGGTGCATTAGGGTTAATGGCGACACAAGGGTTGTGCTGTCAAAGAGTTATGTGATTAGGGTTGTGACGGCGCAAGAGTTGTGCTTTAAAGTATAAAGTGTTGATGCATAAACGACGTCGATTTTAAATGAATTGAGGGCCTGTTGGATCGCTTCTGTTGACGGTTTCAAAGCGTTGATTTTGGTCGCGTGACGTTCGTGACGGGCCTGTGACGGTCGTGACAGGCTGGATGTGACGGTCGTGACATGCTTTGTGACGGTTGTCACATTCACAAAGTCTGTATTATGTGTTTTTCTGTTTTGTGACCGGGCAGCGGAACCCCGACTAACTCTGCATAGTGCGATCGGTCACCGAAATTTAATTTGGTTTTAATTAATTAAAAGAATTAAAATTAATAATAATAATATGTTTATTATTATTGTCTTGTGGTGATTGGTTATGGTCTTAGTTTTCCTTTATTTTGTTTTGGGATTTTAAAATACGACCTGCGTGTCGTCCCTCTCTTTTAATCTCTTAATGTAACTTCTTTTCTCATCTCAATGCCTCGTATGTAAAACGAGTTTCTTTTATGTAATGTAATATTATGAAGAAAGAGAAGAATTCAATATCAAAGGAGGACAACCTTGAAGATCTTGCTTGGAGAAGCTTAAATCGTTATTAGGTTAGCTTAGATTCTCTCATTGGCTTGGGAGAACAATTGCGCTAGGGGCCATAACTGTTTCATTATGTATGTTGATGCATGTGAATGTATGTTGATGCATGTGAGAGACGATTTATATGATAAATAAGCCGGTGAGATCAGAATAATTGCAAATTTCCTCTAATTAAATACTAAGTTTATGCTTTCCAAGTTTTAGCACTCATCAAGACTAGTATCGGATAATGTAGGTTTCGCCTACGCGAGGTGCATGTTCTATATTAGTAAGGTGCGATGGGATAATTGTAATATCCAATTGTTAAAACAATGGATCAAACTTAACTAAACAAATTATAATAAGATTATATATGTTTAGAAGCAAGAGTTGGAAATGATCCATGTGATGGATTGGAATAAGGAGTTATTCACCCAACTAAAATATTTGAGAGTTGTATTTGATACAATTGGAAGGAGTTCCTACCTAAATAACCTAGTTTTGTGTAATCCACCTACACGGACTTAAAACAAAGTGAAATGTGGATCTCGACCCACTAGAAAATCTTCCAACGGGATTTTTCGAATCAAATGATGAGGGTCATTTATTTTGAGTAAAATAGTGGGAGCATGTTTAATTAAAGGCCTAATTAAATATGTTATTGATACTTATATTTTCATTATTTTCATGTAGATTACCATGACAACAAACACCTCTAACAATATTTTGCGATCAATCCTTGACAAGGAAAAATTGTCTGGGACAAATTTTCTGGATTGGCACCGAAATCTGAGGATTATCCTCAAACATGATAGAAAGCTGTATGTCTTGGAGAAACCTGTTCCTGAAGAGGAACCTCCTAGTTCTGCACCTAAGGCAGAAAGAGATGCTTATAAGAAGCATGTCGATGATGCCAATGAAACTCCTTGTCTCATGCTAGCTACCATGAACTCAGAGTTGCAAAAGCAACATGAGAACATGGCAGCGTTCGATATGATCGAACACCTGAAGATGCTCTATCAAGAGCAATCAAGGCATGAAAGGTTTGAAGTTTCAAAAGCCCTTTTTCAAGGCAAGTTAGCTGAGGGAGCCTCTGTAGGTCCCCATGTGCTCAAGATGATTGGGTATGTGGAAAATCTTAAGAGGTTGGGTTTTCCCCTCGGAAAGGAACTTGCGACTGATTTGATCTTGCAATCGTTGCCAGATAGATTCAGTCAATTTGTCCTAAATTTCAATATGAACGATATGGACAAATCTCTTCCTGAACTGCTAGCCATGTTAAGAACTGCTGAGCAGAATCTGAAGTCAAAAGGGAAGTCCATTCTGATGATCGAAAATGGAAAGAGACAAAACAAAAGACCCACCAAGCAGGGTGATAAAAGGAAAGGCAAGGAAGTTGCCAAATCCAAACCCACTGTTGCTGCTTTGAAGCCTAGTGGAGGCATAGCAAAGGAAGGCACCTTCTTCCATTACGGTAAGACCGGGCACTGGAAGAGAAACTGCCCAAAGTACCTGGAAGATAAGAAGAATGGAGTAGAGACTTCAACTTCAGGTATTTTTGTTATTGAAATTAATTTATCTACTTCTGCATCATGGGTATTAGATACTGGATGCGGTTCTCACATTTGTACCAATGTGCAGGGGCTAAAAAGGAGTAGAGATTTGGCAAAAGGTGAAGTTGACCTACGAGTTGGCAATGGAGCAAAGGTTGTTGCTTTAGCCGTAGGAACTTATGTATTGATTTTAACTAGTGGTTTAATAATTTAGTTAGAGAACTGTTATTATGTACCTGCAATTAGCAGGAATATTATTTTCATTTCTTGTTTGGACAAGTTTGGTTTTTCATTTATAATAAAGAACAATTGTTGCTCAATTTATTTGAATGATATATTCTATGCTACTGCACAAATGAACAATGGACTATATGTCCTTGATCTTGAAATGCCTATTTATAACATTAATACTAAAAGGATGAAACCTAATGAGTTAAATCCAACTTACCTTTGGCATTGTCGATTAGGCCACATAAATGAGAAATGCATTTCCAAACTCCATAAAGATGGGCTCTTGGACTCTTTTGATTATGAATCATATGAGACATGCAGATCTTGTTTAATTGGAAATATGACAAAGTCTCCATTCACAGGAAAAAGTGAAAGAGCTAATGATCTTTTGGCCCTCATACATACTGATGTATATGGACCACTGAACATACCAGCCAGAGGAGGTTTTCAGTACTTCATCATATTTACTGATGATTTCAGTAGATATGGTTATGTGTATTTAATGAAACACAAATCAGAGTCCTTTGAAAAGTTCAAGGAATTCAAGAATGAAGTACAAAACCAACTAGGTAAGAATATTAAGACTCTTCGATCAGATCGAGGTGGTGAGTATTTAAGCCTAGAGTTTAATGATCATCTAAAAGAGTGTGGGATCCTATCCCAACTTACTCCTCCTGGAACACCGTAATAGAATAGTGTATCTAAGAGAAGAAATCCAACCCTGTTAGACATTGTCCGATCCATGATGAGTCACGCCGATCTTCCAAACTCCTTTTGAGGACATGCACTATTGACAGCAGCTTACACACTTAACCGTGTTCCATCCAAAAAGGTTGAGAAGACACCATATGAGATATGGAGTGGTAAGAAACCACATATGTCTTACATGAAGATTTGGGGTTGCGAAGTTTATGTGAAACGACAAATTTCAACTAAGCTAGAGCCCAAATCTGACAAATGCTTATTTATGGGGTATCCTAAAGAAACATGAGAGTATTACTTCTACAATCCTTCTGAGGGCGAAGTGTTTGTCGCTCGAACTGGAGTTTTCCTAGAAAAGGATTTTATTTCCAAAGGAAACACTGGGAGGAAAGTAGAGCTTGAAGAAATTCAAGAATCACAAAGCATTGATACACCTATGGAGGAATTAGAGCAGGAAACACAAGTAGTTGTGGAAGAGCAACCTGCTCAAGTAGAACAAGACCAACGTAGGTCAAGCAGGATACATCACCTACCTGAGAGATATGGATATCTCATAACTGATCAAGGTGATGTATTACTCATGGATCAAGATGAGCCTGTGACCTACCAAGAGGCCATAACTGGTCCCGAGTCTAAGAAGTGGCTAGAAGCCATGAAATCTGAAATGGATTCCATGTACACAAACCAAGTATGGACCTTGGTAGAGCCTCTTGTAGGAGTTAACCCTACAGGATGCAAGTGGGTCTTCAAAAATAAGACTGACATGGATGGTAAGGTACATACCTATAAGGTAAGCCTGGATGCAAAAGGATATAAACAAATTCATGGGGTTGACTATGATGAAACCTTTTCACCAGTTGCAATGCTTAAATCTGTTCGGATTTTACTTGTTATCGCTGCATATCATGATTATGAAATATGGCAGATGGATGTCAAAACTTCTTTCCTTAATGGGAATCTTCTTGAGGATGTGTACATGACACAACCTAAAGGATTTGACATACCAGAAGAAGCCCAAAAGATATATAAGTTACAAAGATCAATCTATGGATTGAAGCAAGCTTCCAGAAGCTGGAATCTTCGTTTTGATGAAACAGTAAAACAATATGGATTCATCAAGAACGAAGATGAGCCTTGTGTCTACAAGAAGGTTAGTGGGAGCATGATCATTTTCCTGGTATTATATGTAGATGACATATTACTCATCGGAAACGATGTCCCTACCCTACAACAAGTAAAGTCTTGGTTGGGGAAATGCTTTTCTATGAAGGACCTAGGTTTAACAACCTATATATTAGGAATCAGAATCTATAGAGATAGATCACAAAAACTGCTTGGCCTAAGTCAAAGTACATACATAGACAAAGTGCTGAGACACTTTAATATGCATGATTCCAAGAAAGGATTCATACCTATGCAACACGGCATGTGTCTATCAAAAACACAATCCCATTCAACTAAGGAAGAAAGGGATCACATGAATAAGATTCCATATGCATCTACAATAGGATCTATCATGTATGCCATGTTATGTACTCGACCAGATGTCTCGTATGCTTTAAGTGCAACGAGTAGGTACGAATTTGATCCTGGTGATTCTCATTGGGTAGTTGTCAAGAATATCCTTAAGTGTTTGAGAAGGACTAAGGACTCATTCTTGATATATGGAGGTCAGGAAGAGCTGGCTGTAATTGGATACACCGATGCTAGCTTCCAGACAGATAAGGATGACTTTAGATCGCAATCTGGTTATGTGTTTTGCTTAAATGGTGGCGCTGTGAGCTGGAAAAGTTCAAAGTAAGATACAGTTGCTGATTCTACAACCGAGGCCAAGTATATTGTTGCCTCAAGTGCAGCAAAGGAAGCTGTTTGGATCAAAAATTTCATTAGTGAACTTAGCATAGTTCTTAACATTGTGGATCCTATTGGTCTCTATTGTGATAACAATGGTGCTATCGCACAAGCTAAGGAGCCTAGATCTCACCAACGATCCAAACACATACTTAGGCGTTATCACCTCATTCGAGAGATAATAGATAGAGGAGATGTGAAAATATGCAGAGTACCTACACTTGACAATATTGTTGACCCACTGACAAAGCCTCTTGTGCAGTAGAAGCATGATGGCCATACTAGATTTATGGGCATTAGGGGTATGCCTGATTGGCTCTAGTGCTAGTGGGAGATTGTTGGTGTAAGCCCTAGAGGCCAATACTTTTGGTACTTGTATCGAACTATTTATTAATAATAAAAGGATTTTTCTTTAATATGTTTGTTTAATAAAGTCCCTAGAATAGCTAGTCCATTTAATGTATCAAGTGTGACTTAATCATGAGATCACATTAAACATAAGGAAATTATTCTTAAAGTATCCGTAGTCGAGCTTTATTGTAAAGTGGGATAACATTAAAGCATTAAGACTATTATGTATATAGACTGATGATCACATCTCATGGATCATGGATAAGGAGTTATCAAGTCTTAAACATATGTATGAATATTAAGAGTAATATTTATACTGGATTGACCCTCTATGAGAATACTATATAGAATGTTATGCAAAGTGTCATAAGTTATTCTCATGGTGACAATGGTGTATACCACCCTTCGACCTGAAACCACTATGGACCCTGGATGTAGAGTCGAGTGCCTTATTGCTGATCAAACATTGTCCGTAACTGGATGACCATAAAGACAGTTGATGGGTACTCCGCGAAGCATGCTAAGGGACATGAGTGACCTAGATGGAATTTTCCCATCCTGCATAACAGGATAAGTGTCTATGGGCCCAATATTGAACTGGACAAGGATGGCACGGTCTATGCCTTGTGTTCAATATAGACATAAGGGCAAAAGGGTAATTGTACACATAAGTATTATCACAAAAGGATTTGTCAGATCACATGACATTTTCGTGTCTTGGGTAGCAGTGATGTGTTGCTAGATACCGCTCATTGTTTATTATGTTAAATACGTGATTTAATATAATTGCCAATGCCGCGAAAACCTACAGGGTCACGCACAAAAGGACGGATTGATGAGAGATAGAGTAACTAAGGAACACCGTAAGGTACAGTGCACTTAAGTGAATTGTAGAACATCGTAAGGTACAGTATACTTAAGTAGAATACAGAATATGGTAAGGTACCATGCGCTTAAGTGATTTTGGCATATTATAAGATATGGGCCACATACACTTAAGTGGGCTTTTTAGCTTATAGCCCACACAAGTGGTTCTATAAATAGAACCCTTGTGCAGAAGCATTTGAGTAGTTGCAATTTTTGTTTCTCTCTCTCTCTCTCTCTCTCTCTCTCTCTCTCTCTCTCACTCAAAGCCTTCATTCGTAGCAGCTAGCACTGAGATTGAAGGAATCCGTTCGTGTTGACTAAGTATAGGCGTTGTCATCGTTCAACGTTCGTGATAGCTCCGTAGATCTGCATCAAAGGTTTCAATCGTCACAAGAGGTAACAATTCTATCACTGATCATGTCCATTCGTAAGGATCACTAAAGGAGAAAATTTTAAATTCCGCTGCATTTTGGATCGCTATTCTCCTTCACATTAGACCAAAATGAGGAAGAGAAATAGTACAACATTCATTGTTCCTTAACAGCATCAAAGATCTTTCCAATTGCAAAATCCTGAAAAGTAGAATGAGAATAAAAAAAATTACCGCATAATTATGATCCTTGGTAAGCTTACAAATAGAGATAAAACTATGAAAGTATGTGGGAATATGTAGACGTTTTCCATTTTATAACAAGGTTGGAGTTCAATGTTCTAGAAGGAGAAGTATATGAAGTAAAAGGGTATGAATTAGACATCAAGTGATTGTTGGTTCCAGGTTCTATACATTCTTAATCATAGTACCAGAGGAACTACAGGATCACCCATTTCCATTTGTCTAAAAAAATTTAAAAATTATTGGTTAATTTTTTAAGAAAAAAAATATGTATGTATTTGTATAAAAAATATTTATGTACTGGTATGCTTTTGGTATTATCCCGTCTTTATTGGACAATGTTAGATCGAATTTTATCGATTTTAGAGTTAAATATATAAAAAAGTTAAATTTCACTTTTAGTATTTAAAATATTTCTTTTGAAATTGGGTACCTTTATAATTTTTCATCCACAATATTGCAATTTAGTCCCCTAAAATACTTTTATTTTTGTGTGAGCGGAAAATTTTAAGGAGACAAAAATTCGAAAGAAAATTTTTAAGAAACTAAAAACTAAATTCAGTATATATAAGAGGAACAAAAACCTAATCATTAATTTGTTTTTACAATCATTCATCAAACTATACAGTGAAATGATGAAAACCCGACAAAGGAATGGTAGAAATTAAGAAAGAGTTTCGCAATTTGTCTCCAGTATATTAAGCAATGAGATTGTTGTAAACAAAGTCATCAAATATTTTTGGTTTATGGATGGTTCTATTGGAGATTCTGGAAATGATAAGAGGATTGGTTATTATGGAAAAGGGTGAAGGTTGAGATATGGTAGGTTCAAAGTTTTAAGGAATATGTGGGATAGTTTGTGGATAAGGTGTTGTTGGTGAATCAGATTGTGTGGATTGAGTTGGTTGAGAGAAATTGAGTTGATCCTGAGATGTTGGAGTAGTAGATTAGTTTGTAGGTGTGCCTAGAAAAGGTAGGTCATAATCAAGATTCTTGGTGTGGTAAGGGTTAGTAATGGTGGATAGCTTGATAAATGGAAATGAGTCTTCATAGAAGTGAACATACCTAGAGATGAAAATCTCCCTTGTGTTGAGGTCCATGACAATGTATCCTTTGGTGCCTTTTTTGAAGCCAAGGAACACACATTTTGTAGCATGATGGTCAAATATTTGTCGCCCTTAAACAAGTGTTGATGAAAAGGAAAGACAACAAAAGACCTTGAGGTTGGTGTAGTCATGATGAGATTGATTAAGAACTTCATAGGGAGACTGAGAGTTGATAATATGAGAGGATAGCAAAATTCCAAAAAAGCTTTGGTAGGTTGGATTGAAACATGATGGCTCTTGCAACATTGAGAATATTCATGCATTTTCTTTCTGCAACAACATTTAATGAAGGAGTTTCTATGCATGTCCTTTGATAAATTATGCCCTATTCTTTGAAATGATTATCCATTAAGAACTTTTTTCCATTATTTGATTTGATCTTCTTGATGGTCTTTCCAAATTAAGTATAACCCAAACTGATGAATTACATTATCAAGGTTTTTGTCTCATATTTTCTTTTCATGAGGAAGGACCAACTCATCTGCACCTCCTTCATGTCAACTTCCATCCCCGAATACTTGATGCACATGCCTTTTTTAGTTGAATCAGAGTGATTCTTTGATTTCTTGCTTGACTTCTCATCATTTGCAATATTCTTTCTTTGCTTCGCCTTTTCTTTTCCAGACTTCTTAATGAATCTTGCTTGCAATGCATGTTCAGCCACCTTCTTCCTTTTTGAGTTCCTCTGCTTCAGCCTCATCTCATGAGCATCTAATGAAGCTTTAAGTCCTTATAACTTAATCTCAACTAGGTTTTTGGACTTTTCAATAAACATTATAATGTAATCAAAATTTGCAATCAGAGATCTCAACAATTTTTCAATCTTCTGTGACTCATTGATCAATTCACGACATGCTTTCATCTGGTTTGTAAGTGATACTAATCTTGAGAAGAAATCAACAACTGATTCATCTTCTTTTACATGTGTTATCTCCAACTGCTTTCTTAGGGTCTGCAAAATCACCCTCTTCAGTTTTTCATCTTCGTCGTACAAGTTCTTCAACTTGTCCTACACTCATTTGGACGTTTCTTATTCCATGATCTTCTCGAACAAGTTAGGATCCACACATTGATGAATCAAGAAAAGAGTTTTTCCATCTTTCTTCCTTTGTTCCTGTAGCGGTAAATTCATGACCATTAAGCTATTGATAAACTTAACGTCAATAAAGCCAGTGTCGCCACCGCGCTTTTATTGCTTCCAAAGGAAAAGGGAAAAGTATGAACAAAACCCAAAGATAAGAAGTTTTCAAATCAAAACTAATAAAATGCCAGAGATTACAGGTAAGGGGGTTGGTTACACAGAGGGAAGGTGTTAGCACCCAAAGTGTCCTAGGTACTCCTAGGGAGCCCTTTTTTGTGTGTGCATGTGTTTTGGTATAAAATGATGTTTGCAATAAATAGAGTGTGGGGATAAGAAAAGAATTCATTAATTATATTTTTGTGTTTGACAAGACCTTCGAACTTGTGCTTACGTACCAACATAAAATGAGGGATCAAAACCTCATAGTTCGTGGTATCAATTTCAAAGTGAGTGAATTGCTTTTAAAAAAAATTAAAGTTTAAAAGAGGCACAAAAGGCCTAAAAAGTTTGGATGAGTGTTAGTTATTTTTGTCTTTTGAAATTTTAAGTCAAATATGGTTAAGTTCATTTACAAGTTTGATTAAGAAAAAGAAGTTTAAAAATTCAATGGCATAAGGCCAAAGTTTCTAATTTGCAATAAAGTCTAAATTAAAAAAAAAACAAGCAAAGAAGATTTTGAAAGAGGGGAGATATTTGAAATTTAAGAAGTGGGAGGAGATGAAGATACTAATCCTAAGCAAAAATTTAAAAGTTAAGAGTTGAAAAGATCTGACCAATGGGATGCAATCCAATAGACAAGAATGTCATATAGAAACCCACTTTTCCTTTGGACTTTGAAATCAAGCAATATCAATACACAAATAGCAAGATGAAGAGCAAGGCATCAAATAAAGATAGCCATGTCCAAGTGTCGCATCTCGAAAAATACGATTCCTCGCGATAGTTGCGGAAAAATTTATGTTCGAACAGAGTCGCCACCGAACTTTATTTATCCCAATGAAGGAATAGGAAAATATCGATAAAACCTTTAGGAAATGGAATAATGGTCGTCGCAACCATATTCGGGTTCGGGAGTGGATTACGTAAGGGGAAGGTATTAGCACCCCTTACGTCCGTTGTACTCAACGAGAACCTTTTAGTTCTAATGTGCGTTTTGAGTGTTAATTCATGTTTGTTTGTTATCTTTGGGTTATAAAATATTGAAAATAGAAATGGATGAGAATCTCAGAAAGGAGAAATGGGAGGTTTTTTATTAGTGTGCTCGCGAAGATACAACAATCTCCTGCCTACGTATCCTTATGGTATAATAAGGAAATCAGAGCATTCGTAGTTCGGGGAACTACGGTTGGTTGGTGTCTTTTAATGAACGACTATTTAGATCGCATCCTAAAGGCTAAACGTTGGCTTGTCTACTCTCGGCGGAGGCTTAAACATTAGTTTGTTGTGCGCATTAGAAAGGATTAATAGTGTTCTTTTGAAAATAGTTTTGGTCACACGAGGGTGACGAGTTGGTTTGATGTGTTTGATGTTTTGTTTGATTGGTTTTGATTGCACGAGGGAGAGGAAATGATAGATTTGATGTGTTGAGATGTTTTTGGTTGGATGACGATTACTCGGATAGTCGAGTAAGACAACTCGTATCCTAATAATCGGGAAAGAGAATAGAAGACTCTAGACCGCTTTCTGTTTTATTTGAGTAATTATGAAAAGGATTGGATAATAATTAAGGTGTTTTGAATGAATGACGATTACTCGGATACTCGAGTAAGACAACTCGCATCCTAATAATCGGGAAGAGGAATAGAAGACTCTAGACCGCTTTCTGTTTCATCCGAATATTTATGAAAATAAGGTTGTATAAGGTTGACGTATTTTAGCATGAACGACAAATACTTGAACAACTGAGTAAAACGACTCATATCCAAGCATTTGAGAAGAGGAGTTGAAATCTCAAAACCATATTCTTTTTCATATAGTTTGTTATGAAAATGATTAGATTAGGTTATATGTTTGTGGAAAAATTATTCGATTGACCGAGTAAGAGAACTCGTATTCAAGCAATTGGGGAGAGAAGTTGAAGACTCAAAGTCATCTCCCTTTTCATTTAGCTTAATATGAAAATAATTTGATTTCAACGGGGTTTGGAAGTTTGTAACGAAATGACGAGTGTTTAACTGACCGAGTAAGAGAACTCGTATTTAAACAATCGAGGAGAGGAGTTGAAAACTCAAAAAACCATCTCCCTTTCTGATTTCTTTTATTGTAAGAATGTTTGATTTAATTATGTTTAAGTGGATTAGAAATGACGACTATTTGACTAACCGAGTAAAAGAACTCGTATTCAAATAATCGAGGAGAGGAATTGAAAACTCAAAGCCACCCCCCTTTTCATTTCCAAATGAAATGGTGTTTGATTGTGATTGGGTATTTTAATTTAACTTTCGATGTCGGATCGAGGTTTTAAAATTTGCATTCTTGTGAATGAATTGAATTTATTTAGTGAATAATCCATCTAATCAATTAATTAAAACTGAATAGGTCTCATTGTAAGAAGGCCCAAGAGTAAGCCATGTGAGGTTGATGGCGATGCTTTTACAAGCGATCGACTTACCGAGGTGTTTTGAAAATGGGCTCGACTTTGAATCGAGAATTATGTGATTTATTTTGAAATCGGCTCGGATTATTTTAAAATCGATGAAAGCGACGTGACTTTGTCACAATTATAACATCTCATTTCATGTACACTCAAGGTTCAATATAAACAAATAGATAAAGAATAATCATGCACATACACTCCTTAAGATAAATAAACATCTAAATTATGAAGGTCATTTGTGATTCTATAATCAATTAATTAACTGAATGTTTAATGAATTATTTTATTTTAATTAAATAATAAGTAGTAATAATAAAAAAAAAGAATATAACCAAATAATTAAATATTAATAATGATAACAACCATATAATTGTGTATTTACTTTTAAAAAATAATAATAATAATAGTAATATAATTACATATTTACTGTATATATAAAAAAAATTAACAATAGTATAATTATAATTTCGAAAATAAAATAATATTAACAATAGTATAATTATAGTTTCGAAAATAAAATAATATTAATAATAGTATAATTATAATTTCGAAAATAAAAATAAATAAGTCAAAGCATTGTTCTATTCTAAACTGTGGGGGTGCAAAAAAGAAATAATAGAATAAAAAGAAAATAAATGGTAGAAAGAACATGGGCCTTGAGAGAGGTGGCCCATTTCAGTCCACAAGGGGTTCAGAATAACCCAGTCAAACGTGTTGACTTCAGGGATCCATTCCAACAGTTAGATCAAAAGCTTTGGCCAGGTTTGTCAATCGAATGGAGATTACAAAGGGTTGCGTGGTAACACGCTATACCCTCATGCATGGGAACAAAGTCGCCGTCTCCTTCTCTCTGGTGACAAGTGTCTCAAACTGGTGACACTTGTCACCGCCACCTCACCAACCAAAACACGGTTTTAAAAAAAAGGAAAAACTTGAAACGTTTTCACATTCCACTCATTCTTTCTCTCTCTTCAAACTTACGCTCAGAAGGAGCTTTGTAGAAACCCTAAAAACTCTTCTCTCTTGGAGAAGACGACCGAAGGCGACGGCTCACGGCGGAGCCTCCTTCCTTCTCCGGTACCCCTACCCTAAAACACCACCTAGCTTACTAAACACGCCCTTCCGAGGTCGAACCTGAACCTAAAATTTCTTAAACCACGCTCAAATCTCCTAGATCTCTAAACCCTTACCGCGAAATCGAGGCTTTTGCATGCGGCGACTTAAGGAAAATAAGGAGGATCTTGTTTCACTTACCACAACGAAGGAGGCGGAAAGATGGCTTCAGGCGAAGAAGGAGCGCTTTGATCCGAGTCCGTCGCCGGCAACCCATCGCAGTTTCGGATAAGTTTTCTTCCTCTACCCTTCTTCTTTGTCTGTTTTCGTATGAGGATTATGGATTACAAAACTGTTTCAACTTTCTGTTTTATCTTTCACTGGTTTTTTCGGAAATTTTATGTTTGATGTTCTTAATCTCTGGGATTTTTGAAAAAATGTTTGATGTTCGCTGTTTAGTTTTTAGGGCTTTTTGAAATATCTTGCTGTTGTGTTTATGATGTGTGAAAAAAAATCGCTCTGTTATCTCCTCTGTCCTCTTTCTCTTGTTGTTAACCTTTTTTCTGATCCATTGCTTAAATGGCGAATTTTTAAAGTCTTGAAGAAAACTCCTTTTTCAATTTGTCCCATCCCAGATTATGTGGGATTTGATTTCTGTTGATTTGTTCTTGTTTTAGACCAATTTCGACATGCTTTTTGGATGTTCACGTTAGCCTTCTGGATAAAGCATTAAACTGAATAATTTATTTAGTTATTTTTCAGTTTCTTAAGCGCTTCTGAAAAGTGCTTTTTAATTAAGCTGTTTTTTCTCTTTGCAGGTTACAGGTGAATTGACTTGATGGAATGGAATGTGGGCTGCGTGAAGATGGACGTGTAATACTTGTAGTTTAATTGGACTTTGGTGCATTTGGAAGTTGTACAACTTGTTTCATTTGAAGTCTAATAGCCATTAACAACTATGTATTCAACATGATTTTAATATTATTTCAAACAATTTCTCCATATTAATTTCATGTTATCTATGTATGTATGTAGAACTTCATGTATGAAAGTAAAATGGACCTTGGAAATGGATTAATGAATTCAAATATTTGAACACACCTCTTTAATCATGTCATAATGAAGTAGGTGTATGAATGTGAATGGAGTTATAAAGTTCAAAGTGCATTCTTAACCAAGCATGAACAAGTAGCATGAAACAAATCTAATTCAAAATGTATGGTATGTATGAAGTGAAAATATGATGATTATGAATGTGGTTGACTTATGATTGAAAATTTCCATGGAAAGCTTGAAAAGAATTGAATCATTACTTGTATAAGACAATGGGATGTGCATTGATTTATGAAAAGAAAGTGAATGGTTTAGCATATTATGAAGTGTAGTTTGGCCTAGAATTGGTTTTTTGAATGAAATGAATAACTATGATACATAAAGCATGTTGATTTTGTAAACAAATATGATGGAATTATATAAGGTGGAATGCGTAAATGGACTAGTAAATAGTGATCATAGAAATAATAACATGGCTCTTAATACTTACTAATAAGAAAATAGATTTTGGATTAGTAATGTAAAAAGATTCAAACCACATTTTAGATTATGAACACGCTTATGCAAATGGGCCTTTGAAACAAAGAGATCTCATGGGTAAACCACAAATGGCCGGACAAAATTGAGGTATGACAGCTGCCCCTGTTTAATTACCTCAAACCGGTAAGTGATAATGACAATAGTCTTTACGCATTCACGGTGGGAGTTAATTAACTACAAGAAGACCCAAATTTTATCCTAGGAAATGAAAGGAAGAAAATACAGGAAGAAAATGCGGTGAGAAATGGCAAAAGACATTATCAAACAGTAAAATGGAACAGTCAAGACTTTCTAGGAGTCGTCAGAACAGTATCTTGGACGTCATAGTCAAGATATGTTAGCAATGGAATGGCATCCCTAGCTAAATCTCAAGATTTTTCAGGATGCTAGAGCAGTATAAAGAAAATTTGACATGAGACTCTTCATATCGATGAAGCAGCATCTCAACAGTAAAGGTGAGATTCTCTGTATCGAGTCGAAGCAACATCTTATATGATAGAATTAAGATGTTCCAGCAAGGGAAGGATACCTTAATTGAATCTAAGACTCTTTGAGGATATTAGAGCAGTATCGCTAAAAAAATCTGAGATGAAACTCTTCATATTGATGAAGCAGTATCTCGAACAGTAAAAGTGAGATTCTCTGTATCGAGTCGAAACAACATCTTATATGATAGAATTAAAATATTACAACAAGGGAAAGATACCTTAATTGAATCTAAGACTCTCTGAGGATATTAGAGCAGTATCTCTAAAAAATCTGATAATGAGACTCTTCATATTGAAGAAGCAGCATCTCAAACAGTAAAAATGAGATTCTCTGTATTGGGTCGAAAAAACATCTTGCATGATAGAATTAAGATATTCCGAACGAGGGAATGATACCTTAATTGAATCTAAGACTCTCCGAGGATATTAGAGCAGTATCTCTAAAAAAATCTAAAATGAGACTCTTCATATTGATGAAACAGCATCTCAAACAGTAAAAAATGAGATTCTCTGTATCGGGTCGAAACAACATCTTATATGATATAATTAAGATATTCCGAACAAGGGAATGATACCTTAATTGAATCTAAGACTCTTCGAGGATACTTGGAGCAGTATCTCTAAAAAAATCTGAAATGAGACTCTTCATATTGATGAAGCGGCATCTCAAACAGTAAAAAGTGAGATTCTCTGTATCGGGTCGAAACAACATCTTATATGATAGAATTAAGATATTTCGAACAAGGGAATGATACCTTAATTGAATCTAAGACTCTCCGAGGATATTAGAGCAGTATCTCTAAAAAATCTGATAATGAGACTCTTCAAATTGATGAAGCAGTATCTCAAATAGTAAAAGTGAGATTCTTCAGATAAATGAAGCAGTATCTCGAAAAAATAAAATAAAATGAGACTCTTCATATTGATGAAGCAACATCTCAAACAGATAAATGAGATTCTCCAAATAAATGAAGCAGTATCTCGAACAGATAAATGAGATTCCTCAGATAAATGAAGCAGTATCTCGAACAGATAAATGAGATTCTTCAGATAAATGAAGCAGCGTCTCAAACAGATAAATGAGATTCTTCAGATAAATGAAGTAGTATCTCGAATATTCGTCTGTTGGGGGATTTTTTTTAAAAGACTCCTTTTGAGGGAGATTTACCAGAAATGCTCTGCAGGGGAAAAAACTCATAAGAGACTTTTTAGGGTAACCTCTGCTTGGGGAGCGATGCTAGCAAAGAAAATGCTGGAAATATCATTATTAATCATAAAGTTGAAAAATGATTTGCTAAGAAATAATTCCACGAGAACATGTAGGGTAATAACTTTATAGAATTTAAATGAAAAGTGTCCGGGATACATATGAATGGCCATGGATCTTGATATTTTGGTGTGATTTTTATATGATGTTCCCCTTCGGGTGGGAATACTGTGCATGAGAGGATGCATGAGACGTATGCAGTATGCAATTGCTGGGGATATTTGGTTGTGCATGTAGGAATGCGAATGATTTTTATTTTGCTGAAATTCCCATTTTGTGGGAGTGTTATGCATGAGTATGCTGATGATTGATATGAATGTGTTTTTTTGAATTTTCTGTTTGGTAGGAAAACCATGTATGGATGATTCGTGTGATGCATGTGGGAATGCAACTGGGTAATTGGATATGCCCCGGTTAAGACATTTCGCTTTGAGGTATGATGCCAACAGTGTGGATTTTTTTATCATTGGGGCAATCAATGGAGATCAAATTTTAATGCCCCTGCTAGGTGGTTTTGGGAATATATTTGGGTTGCTCCGAGTCATTGAAAAGTTCAGACTTTTCAACACGCGATACTCCATCCATGATTTGTCAATGTTTCTGTTGGAAATGTGATAGAGCCTTGCCCCGGTCTGGCTATACCATGAGTACATTTATGAGAGGTATGAATCAGTAGTTGAAAGGAACCTAACCGTCTGCAATCAGTCCTGCACCTTTATGAAAGACAAGAGTGAATCTTGGGGACTGAAGGATTCGTCCGCTTACTGTTTCAAAAGCAATTTTACCACTTTATTCAAACATGCATTTTATTTTCTCCAATAGTTTTTAAAAGTGATGTTTTTCAAAATAAAAGGTGCTTTGCAAACAAACAGATAAAATAAAAAAAAATGATTTGGGAACACTTTGTTGAGAAAAATTCTCTTTTATTGATTTGACCCTTAAATGGGTGATTGTACATAAAGACGCAATTCCTTAATGAGGTAATTGATGTGCATAGAAACAAAATGGAAATGAAAATTGAGTTCTTATTGAGTTCCCACACTGCTATGATCCTTATGTCTTTGATAGCCCGAGCACTTTGCTTTTGAAAAGTGAGGTAGACTGATTCTTTGTCTTCGAGGGTATGTCAGATGTCCGTGAGTACAACTTTTTGCCTTGGAATTAATCCCTAACTTTTGCCTGGATCGCCCTTTCGGGTTTTCGATCCACCGGGATACCCATTTTTTCCTGAGTCGCCCTTTCGGATTTTCAACTCAGCGGGTCATATTCTTTTATTTTTATCCCTAATTTTTGCCTGGATCGCCCTTTCGGGTTTTCGATCCACCGGGATAGCCATTTTTTTTTGCCTAAATCGCCCTTTCAGGTTTTTGATTATGCGGCTTTTATTATTCCACTTTTTTAGGCAAAGTACTTTTTAACAGCATCAGTATTGGTGGGAAGCGGCAACTCATCGCCGTCCATAGTTGCTAGGATTAGAGCGCCTCCGGAAAAGGCTCTAACCACCATAAATGGGCCTTCATAATTTTGTGTCCATTTCCCTCTAGAGTCTTTGTGAATGGACAAGATTTTCTTCAGCACTAAATCTCCCTCTTGAAACACCCTGGGACGAACTTTCTTGTCGAATGCCTTTTTAAGACGCCTCTGATAGAGTTGACCATGACCTAACGCTTTCAAGCGTTTCTCCTCAATGAGGTTGAGCTCGTCGTACCTTGATTGAACCCATTATGCCTCGTCTAACTTGGTCTCCATCAATACTCTCATCGAGGGGATCTCCATTTCTATAGGGAGAACTGCTTCCATACCATAAACCAAGGAATAAGGGGTTGCCCCTGTTGAAGTTCGTACCGACGTGCGATAACCATGTAATGCGAAAGGTAACATCTCGTGCCAATCCTTGTACGTAATAACCATCTTTTGGATGATTTTCTTGATATTTTTATTTGCAGCCTCAACAGCCCCATTCATCTTAGGTCGATAGGGTGATGAGTTGTGGTGCTCGATCTTGAATGTTGCGCATAACTCGTCCATGGTCTTGTTATTCAGATTGGACCCATTATCGATGATGATTTTGTTGGGAATCCCATATCGACATATGATGTTATTTTTCAAGAAACGGGCGACTACATGTTTTGTGACATTCGCATAAGACGCGGCTTCCACCCATTTGGTAAAATAATCTATGGCCACCAAGATAAATCTGTGTCCGTTTGACGCTTTGGGTTCTATCATTCCAATCATGTCGACGCCCCACATAGAGAAAGGCCAAGGTGATGCTATGACATTCAGCGGGGTAGGCGGTACGTGTATTTTGTCAGCATAGATTTGGCACTTGTGGCATGTTCTGGTGTAATGATAACAGTCGGTTTCCATTGTCAACCAATAGTAACCTGCCCTTAGAATTTTCTTGGCCATGGCATGCCCATTGGCGTGCGTACCGAAAGAACCTTCGTGTATGTCCCTCATAAGCTGATCTGCTTCGTGTTTGTCCATACACCTTAACAAAACCATGTCATAGTTTTGTTTGTACAATACCTCCCCATTCAAGAGGAATTTTGATGCCAATCTCCGGAGGGTCCTTTTGTCAAGGCTGGAAGCCTCTGCCGGATACGTCCTCTTCTCTAGATACTGTTTGATATTAAAGAACCAGGGTTTACCATCTGGCTCTTCTGTTGTTGTCAGGCAATGAGCAGGTTCGTCAAAACGCTTAATCTCAATATGAGGCTGATGGTTAGGCCATATCAATTTGTATATGGAGGCCAGAGTTGCTAAGGCATCTGCCATCTGATTCTCTTCTCGAGGAATATGAGAGAAAGTGATTTCGTCGAACTTTGGGAGTAGCTTTAGCACATAATCCATGTATGGAATTAGGTTAGCATGTCTTGTTTCCCAATCGCCTCTGATTTGATGTATGACTAGAGCGAAGTCCCCGAACACTTCTAGTATCTTGATCTTCAACTCAATAGCTTCTTCCAACCATAGCATGCAAGCTTCATACTCGGCCATGTTATTTGTACAGGTAAAACAGAGCTTTGCGGTGAATGGTAGATGGAAATTCTTGGGAGACATCAACACTGCCCCAATTCCATGGCCTATTGCATTTGAGGCACCATCAAACATGAGCGTCCAGCCTGCTCTTGGCTCGAGGCTTTCCTCTAGTTCGGAGTCTTCAACATCCTTAACAGCCATGATGTCCTCATCTGGAAAGTCAAATTTCAAAGATTGGTAATCCTCCAGTGGTTGGTGTGCAAGATGGTCTGCTAGTATGCTTCCCTTGATCGCTTTTTGTGTAACATATTGGATATCATATTCTGACAACAACATCTGCCATCGAGCAATCCTACTAGTGAGAGCTAGTTTCTCAAATATGTACTTGATGGGATCCATTTTAGATACCAGCCAAGTTGTGTGAGTTAGCATGTACTGCCTGAGACGCTTAGCAGCCCATGCGAGTGCACAACAAGTCTTCTCGAGTAACGAATATCTCGTCTCACAATCATTAAATTTCTTGCTCAGATAGTAGATGGCATGCTCTTTTCTACCAGTCTCATCTTGTTGTCCTAATACACAACCCATGGATTCATCGAGCACGATTAGATACATGATGAGAGGTCTTCCTTCGGCAGGGGGCATTAGAATTGGTGGCTCTTGCAAGTATTCTTTGATTTTGTCAAAGGCCATCTGACAATTCTCATTCCACTCCATGCCTTGATTCTTCCTCAGAAGCTTAAATATTGGTTTGCATGTTGCAGTGAGGCGAGAGATAAACCTGGCGATGTAAATTAGTCTCCCCAAGAAACCACGAACCTCTTTCTCAATCTTTGGTGCAGGCATGTTCTGAATGGCTCGAACCTTGTCAGGATCTACTTCAATTCCCTTTTGGCTTACAATAAAGCCTAAAAGCTTTCTAGATCGAACCCCAAATGTGCATTTATTAGGATTAAGTCTCAACCTAAACTTCCTAAAACGTGTGAATAGTTTCTCCAGGATGATGATGTGCTATTCTTCTGTCTGGGATTTGGCAATCATGTCATCGACATACACCTCAATCTCTTCATGAATCATGTCGTGAAAGAGAGTCACCATGGCACGTTGATATGTTGCCCCAACATTTTTTAAACCAAATGGCATTACTTTGTAACAAAAGGTGCCCCAAGGAGTAATGAACGTGGTCTTCTCCATGTCTTCGGGATCTGTCGCAACCTGCGAAAAAAGAAAAAATACAGAAGAGTCGCCACCGTGCGTTATTTATCCCAAAGGAGGTAAAGGAAACGCTCGAAGTAAACCTGGGGAAAGGAAAGGAAAAGACAAGGTGTCGCAACCAAATCTTGGGTTCGGGAGTCGATTATGCGAAGGGAAGGTATTAGCACCCCTACGCATCCGTAGTACTCTACGGGATCCACTCTTGTTATTCTTGTCTAAAGGGTGTGTGTTTATCTAATGTACTATTTACTAAAAGAGGGGTCAAAAGAAAATGACTCGCACGGATGTCGCATCCACTGCATACGTATCTCATCTGAATATGAGAATCAGAGTCTTCGTAGCTCGGCTACCTATGGGTTAAAGAGGAGTGTGCTCGCTAAGACCTCGCGTCTTATGCCTACGTATCTCATCTGGAATGAGAATTAGAGCAAGTCGTAGTTCGGCTACCTGCGGGTTTGGTTTTGGGTGAACGAAGTTACTACACAATCTACCGGATGCTCGACCTTTGGAGACTCACTCGCCTGTAGTAGAAGGAGTAAACATGTTCCTAGGAGAAGAAAAATCAATGAGTTTTTTTGTGTTTTAGGAATGCTCATGCAAAAAAGGAAGTCCTAGACGAAGGAACAGTGCTACCTTAATTGACATGCCAACGAGAGACTATACGAAGCCTAACAATCCTATGGGGAGACGATCACACCATACAAAACAAACATGCATAAAGTAAAATGCCACCAAGGGGGCTCAAACATACATGGGTAGGGCTTTAGTCAAGAGGGGACATATCAACCTCGACAAACAAGCCATGGAATAGGTAATCAAACGGGCTCTTAACCACTGACATTGAACGTCAGGGTGAGCAGATCAACAGGGTAATGAGGATAAGACCTCATAGCTCTTAACCCTGGACGGGGTGAGCTCATGACAAAAAGTGGGGATTCAGAAAGGTGGAACCCTCTCCACTGACTAACCGGACAAAAGATCTTGGGCTTTTGTTCTGAAGCATCGACACGTAGTGTGATCTTAAAGAACGACGCACTGAATAACGGGGGATTGGCTACTAATCCCTTTTATCCGTCAATTGCCTCTTCAGGGAGGTCTTTAGCACTGATGCCTCTTCTTGGAGGTCTTTGGGCACAAAAGTAAACAAACAAAAGAAAACATTGCCTCCTATTGAGGTCTTCCAGCTAAGAAAGCGGTAAAATGCGGGAAATATAAAGGATCAAGAGATCTACCACACGGATAAAGATCCGAAGTAATAACAGCTAAAGAAATAAGAAACCCAGAGATCTCTCGAGCTGGCACCATCAAAGAAAGCAAGTCAGTACAGGTAATCGGAATAAACCTCCAGGGGGTATCCCACAAATAAAGTGGAATACCAAGCAAGCCATCTCTGCAAGAGTCATGTGAGCCCTCACAAAAAAACTCAACAAACAGGTTAGAGAAACAAGATAGGGTAATCAAGAGTTGCACCAAATAATAGAGTCACATGAATCATGCCATTAAAGTTCACAAAAAGCTCACAAAAAGCAACCAAGTGTAGGAGGCCTAAACCTCTTGTCAAACACATGCATCAAAAGGGTATCAAAATTCAAAGTCAGGGGGCAAGGATCCACACATCAAGCCATGACATACATACTAAAACATATGCCCACATGCAAAACCTAATGATACCCACTCTTCCAAATTCACCCATAATATCTCATACGTTCAGAAATTTCAGGTTGAAAGTATAAAGTAGTGGAAATAGGGCATACCTGATTGGGGAGGATCGATTGAAATTGAATTGCACCGTTGGCTTTGCAGAACAATCTTAGGGTTTATATGAGAGGGAATTGGTTCTTTGCAGATGAGTTCCCTTCAGTCTCTGGAGGTTGCTCTGAATTAGTTAGAATCTCTCTCTTTCTTTTTTCTCTAGGGTTTTGTTCCAAGGAAACTTCAGAGTGTTTTCAGCTTTCACCAATTCTCCTTTTTTTTCTAGCTCTGTCTCTGTTTGTGCTTTGTTTCACTGAAATCCTAGTATTTATAACCTGATTTTCGTGGCTTTGTGGGCTCAAATGAGAGAGGTCCAAATCCAAGATTTTTCTGTTATATTTTTATTTATTTATTTATTTATATATTTATTTATTTATTATTATTATTTATTTATTTTTCGTTTTGTTTTTTGTTTTATTATTATTATTTTTTTTTTTCGTTTTTTTTTCAAAACGCGCGAGCTTCGCCTAGCGAGCATGACAGTTCAGGAAATTCCTCTGAGCGTAGGTGATTCTGGTGGCTTTTCTTGGGACTCGCTAGGCGACCCATTCTGCTCGCCTAGCGAGCATGACAGCTCATGAACAAACTTTTGCTCCTTCAAGATTAACGTTTTGACTGATGAATAGATCCCATTTGAACATGTTGGAAGTATCTCAAGCCATTCCCTTGTGTTGACTGATCACCCAGATAGGACCCACAAAGTGTCTTGGATGATATTCAAGCTTCTTGGATCTAATTCCGATTGACATGATGAAATCCAATATGAAATGTTAAATGACCTAAAAATGAATGCATGAATGAGGGGGGCAAATTTTGAGGTATTACAATTGCCCCTATTCAATCAACTGGAGACCCGAAAAGAAGATAGCAGCGACTTTCGCACTTTCGAGGTATCAAGGGATTGAATACAATAAAAGCCCGAAAATTTGCATTGAAGTGAAGTGAAGTAACAATACCTGTCAGAATCGGCAAAGAGGTGGTCTTGAAAGAAGAATCCGTCTGGTACGGTGAGAGTCAGTCTGAATACCGAAAAAGAATGTTAACCTGGATACCAAAATAAATGGTAACACAGAAATAACCATGGCCTGAATGCTGCTCATCAGTCTGAATACTGGAAATGACTTCGATCTGAACATCGAAAGATATGAGATTATTAATATCGGTCTGAACACCGAGAGGCTGGCCTGAATGCCACAAGTTGCGTCGACCTGAATGTAGGAAACTTCTTCGATCTGAACATCAGAAAACTGGCCTGAAAGCCACTTCGATCTGAATATCGGAAAATTGGCCTGAATGCCACTTCGATCTGAATATCGAAAAATTGGCCTGAATGCCACAAGTTGCATCGACCTGAATGTCAGAAACTTCTTCAATCTGAACATCGGAAAACTGGCCTGAATGCCACTTCGGTCTGAATACCGGAAAAACTTCATGCCTGTCAGCATCGGCAGAAATAGGGAAAGATAATAGAGGCGGCGCATGGGCCAATGACACTTGCTGGGGATAATAAAGGTAAGTCATGAACAATCTTCAGTCTGAGTACTGGAAACAACTTCTGGCTTATCACTTGGGATACCGAGAATGTTTTATGCTTACATGAGTATGTTTGAATTTTTCAATGGTGTAATGCTCCATAAAAAATGGAAATGCTACGCGATTTGGGAGGATGCAATGCAATATGATTCTACATGCAGGGATGCGAAATGCTGGGTAGAATGCCAAGCCGAGGCAAGGGAATCTGCTGGGGAAATGATCACCATCTTCTGGACCCTGACAAGGCTGTTGGAGATGCACAGCGCAAAGACCTCTGTGGGGAAATGACCCGCCACACGGTGTTCTAGCAATGACAAAAAACCGAGACTCTGACTGGGGAGAGAACGACACTGAAAACCTATTGTTGGGGAAAGCGATAGTGGTTTTGGCAACCATAATCTGCGAGAGAGACGACTTAGCAGGGGAAGCAAACATCGATACGGTACCGAGATTCTGCTTCAAGGAAAGAGACCATGGATCTGGCGTCGAGATCATCGATCTGGCATCGAACCCTGAGGAGCAGCCGCTTCTGCTGGGAAGATACAGTTTGGCACTGTCAACTCCGCTAGGGATATATAATCTGGCACTGTCAACTGTACTGGGGAGTGTATATTCTTAAACAACCGCTTGGGGGAGGTACAACAGTGAGAGCCTGCTGGGGATCGAAGAATCCAATGCTCTGATCAGCTCTGCAGGGATAAGATACCAACTTTGACTATTGGGGGAAAACATTCGCGATCATCGGCGGGGAACCTTAAGGAAATGCCCCGAGGGTACCTGTTCTGAATAGACGATCTAAAGCACTTAACATTTACAGCAATTTTAAATGTTTATTAAGCATGTACCTGTAAAGCTCTTATGTTTCATGATGCAATGTTTATCAAAAATTCGGACGTCATTTTTGCAAACAAAACAGTAAAATGAAAATGAAAACAGAGATATACTGAATAACATGATTTTATTGATTGAATGGCCTCTGAATAGGCATTTACATCAGGAAGCAATCCCTGGAAAGAGGTAATCGCACAAAGGATAAAAACAGAAATTAATCTAATGGCAATGTGAAATGGATTTCTATTGGGTTCCAATTCTGCTATGACTTGCTCGTCTTCAAGATCCTCCAGATGATCAACTTTCTGAAAAGAGTGATTGGACTATTTCCTATCCTTCAAAAGTTTCCAGTCATTGACACGAGATGAGATTCAGAACTACTCAGAGCGCAGTCATTCGCTTAATCCCTAAATTTTGCCTGGATCGCCCTTTTCGGGTTTTCAATCCACCGGGATACCCATTTTTGCCTAAGTTGCCTTTTCAGGTTTTCAACTTACCGGGTGTACGATCTTTTCATTTTTAATCCCTAATTTTTGCCCGAACCTTTTCATTTTCTTGGTTCGTCGGGATGCCCATTTTTGCCTGGACTATTCTTTTTACTGTCCAGCGGGTCTATTTTATGCGAAGTATTTTTTAACTGCATCTGAGTTTACAGGGGAAGTGAAGTTTTCACCGTCCATAGTTGCAAGCATTAAGACCCCACCATCAAAAACCTTGATGTCAATATACGGTCCATCATAGTTAGGAGTCCACTTGCCCCTGTGATCTGTCTGAGGAGGAAGGATCCTTTTCAATACTAAATCTCCAACTTGGAAACATCGAGGACGCACTTTCCGATCAAAGGATCTCTTCATCCGACTTTTATACAACTGCCCATGACAAATGGCTGCCATTCGCTTCTCTTTGATAAGACTCAACTCATTGAACCTTGTCCGAATCCATTCAGCTTCGTCTAACTTCACATCCAACAGGACTCTTAGAGAAGGAATCTCCACTTCAACAGGTAGGACTGCTTCCATACCATACACAAGGGAGTAAGGGGTTGCCCCGGTCGATATACGTACTGAAGTACGGTACCCATGCAAGGCGAAGGGTAGCATCTCATGCCAATCTCTGTACGTAACGACCATCTTCTGTACAATCTTCTTTATGTTCTTATTTGCCGCCTCAACAACACCGTTCATCTTAGGGCGATAAGGGGAAGAATTGTGATGCTGAATGTTGAAGTTCTGGCACAACTCCTTTATCATTTTATTGTTGAGATTAGAACCATTATTAGTAATGATTCTTTCGGGAATCCCATATCGACAAATGATTTCTTTCTTGATGAAACGGGCAACCACATGTCTGGTGACATTCGCGAACGATGCTGCTTCGACCCACTTGGTGAAATAGTCGACGGTAACAAGGATGAAGCGATGCCCATTGGAGGCGGTCGGCTCAATCTTTCCAATCATATTGATGCCCCACATAGCAAAAGGCCACGGCGAAGACATCACATTCAAAGGATTTGGCGGCACATGTACCTTATCAGCATAAATCTGGCATTTATGACACTTCCGAGCATATTTGAAACAATCAGATTCCATGGTCATCCAGTAATAACCTGCTCTTAACAATTTCTTAGCCATTGCATGTCCGCCGGCATGAGTACCGAAGGAGCCTTCATGAACTTCCTGCATTAACATGTTTGCTTCGTGTCTATCCACGCATCTGAGCAAAACCATGTTGAAGTTCCTCTTATACAGAACATCGTCTTTGTTCAAGAAGAAACTGCCTGCCAATCTTCTCAAGGTCTTTCTATCATTGTTGGATGCCCCTGCAGGGTACTCTTGATTCTTCAGAAAGCACTTGATGTCGTGATACCAGGGCTTGTCGTCACCTACCAGTTCAGCAGCAAACACATACGCGGCTCTGTTGAGGCGCATCACATCGATCCTGGGAGCGTGGTTCCACCGAATCACGTTGATCATGGAGGATAGAGTGGCAAGAGCATCTGCCATCTGATTCTCATCACGAGGTATATGATACAGCTTTACTGTTGCGAAGAAAGTCAACAGTCTTCTCGTGTAATCTCTATAGGGGACCAGATTGGGCTGGAGAGTGTTCCAATCACCATTCACTTGATTGATCACTAGAGCTGAATCTCCGAAGATGTCCAGAGTCTTGATTCTCAAATCAATGGCTTGCTCAATACCCAAGATACAGGCTTCATACTCAGCTTCATTATTTGTGCACTCAAAAGTCAGACGAGCAGTGAAAGGCATGTGGGCACCTTTCGGAGTAGTAATGACAACGCCAATTCCACTTCCTCTGGCATTGACAGCCCCATCAAACAACAAAGTCCACTTTTCGTCTGGATCAGGTCCCTCCTCAACAACTGGTTCTTCACAGTCTTTCATCTTGAGGAACATGATGTCTTCATCTGGAAAATCAAACTTCATCGGCTCATAATCATCAATCGGCTGCTGAGCAAGATAGTCTGACAGAATACTCCCTTTGATGGCTTTCTGGGATGTATACTGGATATCGTACTCTGTCAGTACCATTTGCCAACGAGCAACCCTTCCGGTGAGAGCTGGCTTCTCGAATATGTATTTGACTGGATCCATCTTGGAGATCAGTAAGGTTGTGTGAGACAGGATGTATTGTCTCAAACGCTTAGCAGCCCATGCAAGTGCACAACATGTCTTTTCAAGCATCGAGTATCTCGACTCGCAATCTGTGAATTTCTTACTCAGGTAGTAGATGGCATGCTCTTTCCTACCTGTCTCGTCGTGTTGACCGAGAACACAACCCATGGAATTGTCTAGTACTGTCAAATACATAATCAGCGGTCTCCCTGGGACCGGAGGCACAAGGATAGGAGGATTCTGCAAATACTCTTTTATTTTCTCGAAAGCCTTTTGACAATCTTCATTCCACCTGATAGCCTGATCTTTCCTCAACAACTTGAATATTGGCTCACACGTGGCTGTTAGGTGAGAGATGAACCTTGCAATGTAGTTCAACCTCCCTAAGAAACCACGAACTTGTTTCTCTGTTCTTGGCTCAGGCATTTCCTGTATCGCTTTCACTTTGGTCGGATCCACCTCAATCCCTTTTTCACTAACAATAAAACCCAGCAGTTTCCCAGATCTCACCCCGAAAGTACACTTATTCGGATTAAGCCTCAGCTTGAATTTTCTCAAACGCTCAAACAGTTTTTGCAGATTCACCAAATGTTCTTCTTCTGTCTGAGATTTGGCAATCATATCATCAACATAAACCTTGATTTCATGATGAATCATATCATGGAACAGAGTCACCATCGCTCGTTGATATGTTGCTCTGACATTTTTCAGACCAAACGGCATCACCTTGTAGCAGAAGGTGCCCCATGGGGTTATGAATGTTGTCTTCTCCATGTCTTCTGGTGCCATCTTAATTTGATTATAGCCAGAAAAGCCATCCATGAAGGAGAATACCGAGAACTGAGCTGTGTTATCCACCAAAACATCGATGTGAGGTAATGGGAAATCATCTTTAGGACTAGCTCTGTTCAGATCCCGGTAGTCAACACACGTCCGTACCTTTCCATCCTTCTTAGGTACTGGAACGATATTTGCAACCCATGGCGGATAATTTGTGACTGCTAGAAACCCTGCATCCAACTGTTTTTGCACTTCTTCCTTTATCTTGACAGCCATCTTTGGTCTTGTTCTTCTGAGCTTCTGCTTGACCGGAGGACAACCTTCTTTGAGAGGCAAACGGTGCACCACAATATCTGTGTCAAGCCCTGGCATGTCCTGATAAGACCAAGCGAAGATGTCAACATATTCTTGCAGCAATTCAATCAGCCCTTTCTTCACATTATCTTCCAAAGCAACCCCTATCTTGATTTCTCTCTTGGCATCCTCGGTGCCGAGATTAATCACTTCAACAGACTCTTGATGCGGTTGAATGACCCTTTCCTCCTGTTTTAATAACCAGGTAAGTTCTTCAGGGAGTTCACAGTCTTCATCACCCTCTTCTTCAGCTTGAAAGATTGGATTTTCAAAGTCGAAGCGAGCCATAGCAGAACCGTTATCAATAGGATCCGGTGATGTGCATCTGCATGAGTGATGGTATGTGCTTATGAGTGTGAACAAGAAGTGAAAACTAAACAAAACATTGCCAAAATATTTTTTGATTTTTTTTTTGAAAACTGCAAAAATAGAAAGACAGTGAACAAAATATTTGAATGCAAAAAGACGTCCTTTATTTATGATAAAAAATGCAAGTGTCACATAGATGAGCCCTACAATGAGTCATTATGCCCTGGGCGGAACGTAAGACTTGGATATGCATGAATAAACAAAGAAAATTACTCCTCCAAAAAAGTGACTTGGACAATCTCCTCAGAAGACCAATTGTTGATGACTTCACCTGGGATCCTCGGACGCACCCAGTTGTCGATGTCGCAATCACTATCCCTATCTTCACCGTTGATTGCTTCGGGTACCATATCGGTGAATGCCTGAATCAGCTATCCTACTAGTGGAACACCAAATAAATTGAGAACACCACAGCGGTACCTGTTATGCAAGATATGCAAATGAATATGCAAATGTAATGACATGCTTATCAATTCCAAAGGGTATTCTACCCCCTTGATTCCAGTCTCACGCAAGAAGACCGAGTCGTAGATAAGCTTCGAAGATCAAGATGCAATAAGGAAAACCATCATATAAATGAGTTTGCGAAGGGAAACGGCCTTAGCCAATAGTACATAAAAAAGGATCTCCACAACAAGCTTGTGGATCATCACTACAATACAATAAGTAAAGAGAGGAACAAAAAATCAGGAATCAGCCTCCCGTATACAACCCATAAGGATTGCTCCTCACTTCAGCCAATAGTGCCACTGTGTCAGGATGATATGGAGATTCTGTCAAATGCCGGATAAGAAGATTCCTTCTGTGAATAACTCCATCCAACTCGTTGATGTGCTCTCTGTAGTAATTCCCATCATCTTCTCCGAATACCTCTTCAAGTCTGGATTTCTTCAAACCTGCCAGCACTTTGAGTTCCTCAATCTGTCCTTGAGCTTTGTTGAACTGATCTGTGATATAGCCATTGGTTGAACAGGCGCACAGCAGCTCATGGTTCTTCTCCCTCAGCAGGATCTTCAACTTCTCCATCTGACCAGTCAATTGGACCACCGTCTCCTCCTCTTTTGCCTTCCGAGAAGCTAAAAATGTATCCCATTGCTCTTGCCAACCAGCTAACTTACCATGAGCATCTGCTAACTGCTGTTTGACTCGCCTCAACTCAGAACTGGATGATCTCAAGGCTTCGTCTGTCTTCCTGAAGAAATCCACCTCCACAACTAATTTCCTCTCTGCTTCCCCTTGCAATCTGACGGCTTCCCTCTTCTGATATTCCGCCTCATGGAATTGATGCATACAGTCTTGCAGCTTCACACTTAACTCCGAGTTTTCAGATTGAAGCTCCTCCATGGCATTTTTCAATTTGTCATACTCTTCTCGGTTCACCATTGTTGACTGCTCAGGAGTAGGTGGATACAAAGGTTCCTCAATAGGAAATGGCAGACCGAACTCTTCGACTCTTCCTTGAAGCCAACCTTCATACTGAGGGTAAGTCCTGCAATCTCCTTTTCCAAGCACAGTCCTTCCTCTCTTGATCACCTTGAGCCAAGCCTCAGCTGCCTTACGGGATACAGTCAGATCAGATGAAGAATGGAAAAACATAGATTCTTCCACATCCTTTTCCAAAGGCGGAGTTCTTAAAGCATATCCAAACTGTCTGACTGCCAGAGAAAGATTGTAGTTGATACCTGCTCTTCTTCCTACCAACGGTACATTCGGGAAGTTCCCACAACTATGAATAATATCCGCCCCAAGCAAGCCCCGGTCTGACCACCAAGAAATATCTTTAGCTCTTATCCCCATCAATCTCTTCGACCAACTCAACGAGTCCTTGACATCAACGAACGCTCCTAACTTGGGCAGGTGGGAACTGAACCACTTATAAAACAAAGGCGCACAACAATTCACCAATCCTCCCCTTCTATTCTCATTTCTGTGATGCATTGAATGAAAGAAATCTCCCAACAAGGTCGGCACTGGATTTCCCAACATGAAGAGGCGTATGGCGTCTACGTCCACAAATTCCGCCACATTAGGAAACAGGACGATCCCATACACACAAAGAGCCAACACAGCATTGAAACCCCTCTGGTCACCATCTTCAAGCTTCTTCTTTGCTTCTCCCAGTAAGAAACTCAGATGAAAACCATTAACTTCTCTCTTCTGACACATATTAGCCTTCAAGACTGATTCCCCCAAATATGTGGTTGAAGCAACCATGCTGAGATCGGGCAGAAACTCGGAACTGTAGAATAGCAACTGCGGCTTGATAGGAATTCTGAGAAAACTAGCAACCTCCTCCAAAGTAGGGACCAGAATGTAATCTGGGAATGTGAAACACCTCAATGGAGGATCATAGAACTGCAACAATGTAAAGAGAGCATCGTGTTGATCTTTGGAAAGAACCGTGACGAAACTTAGAATCAAACCGTAATCCTTTCGGAATCCTTCTAGAGAATCAGGATCCATTAACTTCATCAGTTGTTGAATAGGCTCCAAACAGACCACAGGAAACTTGTAGGCGACATGTCTCTTTCTGCCAATATCCATCTTAAGAGAACCAGAGAAACCCCGACCGGAATCAAGAGGAAGATGTAAACCCCCTAGAAATAGATAAACATGTGTTAAATGATATGAATGCAAAATGATGTGATGCAATGATGTGACATGGGAATCAGGATTGCTGTATCTGCTTGAACATCTGTCGGGTTGCACTGTCTGAAGAGAAACCCACTGAAGAATATAATACAAGATCAAAGCTCTGCTCCAGAAAACCGGGTTGGTTGGAGGTTAAGGTTTCCTGAATTTAGCCCGCCCCTCACTGGTAGGTTCTAAGAACAGAAGTTTGTCAACTTCGGCCCTTCGGTCGAGAATAATACGTTTACCATTGAAGGTTTGGCATTATTACAGGATAAAAGACCTCCACTGACTCCCCTCAACAGGACATCCTAATAGCAAGTTCCCAGTCTCGGGGTCCTCGGATTGATCAGCGAGAATGCGCCCACCAGAGCTAACATAATCACGTCTCGGAGGAGAGGCCTCGACTGAGTCCTCAAGAAATGGTCACCAGAGTCGACGATTTCTAGAGGAACATCTCCCGTTATGGAACACCCATAGGACATAATATATCCAAAAGAAACCTCGTCTGGATGTGGGTCTTCATGAACGACTTAACGTAGCAACATGCCACGCAAGCCTCATGACTATCCACTCTAAAACCTGTGTGTACACTCAAGCCTGGGTAATGGGCTTATCTCTCATAGAACACCCCATCCCAACAAACAAACAAACCAACAGTAGAGCCAACAGATACAGCAATGATATGTACACAATGCAACGAAGCAGGTAAATGCTGAAAAATAAATAGCTGTACAAAAGAATGAACACCCAATAAACAAACAACCTACAAAAGCTAGGAGGGACTCGCTCTGGGAAACCAGGGTCCCCAGCAGAGTCGCCAGCTGTCGCAACCTACGAAAAAACAACCGGCGAAAAAAGAAAAAAGAAAGAAGAGTCGTCACCGTGCGTTATTTATCCCAAAGGAGGGAAAGGAAACGCTCGAAGTAAACCTGGGGAAAGGAAAGGAAAAGACAAGGTATCGCAACCAAATCTTGGGTTCGGGAGTCGATTATGCGAAGGGAAGGTATTAGCACCCCTACGCATCCGTAGTACTCTACGGGATCCACTCTTGTTGTTCTTGTCTAAAGGGTGTGTGTTTATCTAATGTACTATTTACTTAAAGAGGGGTCAAAAGAAAATGACTCGCACGGATGTCGCATCCACTGCATACGTATCTCATCTGAATATGAGAATCAGAGTCTTCGTAGCTCGGCTACCTATGGGTTAAAGAGGAGTGTGCTCGCTAAGACCTCGCGTCTTATGCCTACGTATCTCATCTGGAATGAGAATCAGAGCAAGCCGTAGTTCGGCTACCTGCGGGTTTGGTTTTGGGTGAACGACGTTACTACGCAATCTACCAGATGCTCGACCTTTGGAGACTCACTTGCCTGTAGTAGAAGGAGTAAACGTATTCTTAGGAGAAGAAAAATCAATGAGTTTGTTTGTGTTTTAGGAATGCTCATGCAAAAAAGGAAGTCCTAGACGAAGGAACAGTGCTACCTTAATTGACATGCCAACGAGAGACTATATGAAGCCTAGCAATCTTATGGGGAGACGATCACACCATACAAAACAAACATGCATAAAGTAAAATGCCACCAAGGGGGCTCAAACATACATGGGTAGGGCTTTAGTCAAGAGGGGTCATATCAACCTCGACAAACAAGCCATGGAATAGGTAATCAAACGGGCTCTTAACCACTGACATTGAACGTCAGGGTGAGCAGATCAACAGGGTAATAAAGATAAGACCTCATAGCTCTTAACCCTGGACGGGGTGAGCTCATGACAAAAAGCGGGGATTCAGAAAGGTGGAACCCTCTCCACTGACTGACCGGACAAAAGATCTTGGGCTTTTGTTCTGAAGCATCAACATGTAGTGTGATCTTAAAGAACGACGCACTGAATAACGGGGGATTGGCTACTAATCCCTTTTATCCATCAATTGCCTCTTCAGGGAGGTCTTTAGCACTGATGCCTCTTCTTGGAGGTCTTTGGGCACAAAAGTAAACAAACAAAAGAAAACATTGCCTCCTATTGAGGTCTTCCAGCTAAGAAAGCGGTAAAATGCGGGAAAGATAAAGGATCAAGAGATCTACCACACGGATAAAGATCCGAAGTAATAACAGCTAAAGAAATAAGAAACCCAGAGATCTCTCGAGCTGGCACCATCAAAGAAAGCAAGTCAGTACAGGTAATCGGAATAAACCTCCAGGGGGTATCCCACAAATAAAGTGGAATACCAAGCAAGCCATCTCTGCAAGAGTCATGTGAGCCCTCACAAAAAAACTCAACAAACAGGTTAGAGAAACAAGATAGGGTAATCAAGAGTTGCACCAAATAATAGAGTCACATGAATCATGCCATTAAAGTTCACAAAAAGCTCACAAAAAGCAACCAAGTGTAGGAGGCCTAAACCTCTTGTCAAACACATGCATCAAAAGGGTATCAAAATTCAAAGTCAGGGGGCAAGGATCCACACATCAAGACATGACATACATACTAAAACATATGCCCACATGCAAAACCTAACGATACCCACTCTTCCAAATTCACCCATAATACCTCATACATTTAGAAATTTCAGGTTGAAAGTATAAAGTAGTGGAAATAGGGCATACCTGATTGGGGAGGATCGATTGAAATTGAATTGCACCGTTGGCTTTGCAGAACAATCTTAGGGTTTATATGAGAGGGAATTGGTTCTTTGCAGATGAGTTCCCTTCAGTCTCTGGAGGTTGCTCTGAATTAGTTAGAATCTCTCTCTTTCTTTTTTCTCTAGGGTTTTGTTCCAAGGAAACTTCAAAGTGTTTTCAGCTTTCACCAATTCTCCTTTTTTTTCTAGCTCTGTCTCTGTCTGTGCTTTGTTTCACTGAAATCCTAGTATTTATAACCTGATTTTCGTGGCTTTGTGGGTTCAAATGAGAGAGGTCCAAATCCAAGATTTTTCTGTTATATTTTTATTTATTTATATATTTATTTATTTATTTATTATTATTATTTATTTATTTTTCGTTTTGTTTTTCGTTTTATTATTATTTATTTTTTTTCGTTTTTTTTTCAAAACGCGTGAGCTTCGTCTAGCGAGCATGACAGTTCAGGAAATTCCTCTGAGCGTAGGTGATTCTGGTGGCTTTTCTTGGGACTCGCTAGGCGACCCATTCTGCTCGCCTAGCGAGCATGACAGCTCATGAACAAACTTTTGCTCCTTCAAGATTAACGTTTTGACAGATGAATAGACCCCATTTGAACATGTTGGAAGTATCTCAAGCCATTCCCTTGTGTTTACTGATCACCCAGATAGGACCCACAAAGTGTCTTGGATGATATTCAAGCTTCTTGGATCTAATTCGATTGACATGATGAAATGCAATATGAAATGTTAAATGACCTAAAAATGAATGCATGAATGAGGGGGGCAAATTTTGAGGTATTACAGTTGCCCCTATTCAATCAACTAGAGACCCGAAAAGAAGATAGCAGCGGCTTTCACACTTTCGAGGTATCAAGGGATTGAATACAATAAAAGCCCGAAAATTTGCATTGAACTGAAGTGAAGTAACAATGCCTGTCAGAATCGGCAAAGAGGTGGTCTTGAAAGAAGAATTCGTCTGGTACGGTGAGAGTCAGTCTGAATACCGAAAAAGAATGTTAACCTGGATACCAAAATAAATGGTAACACAGAAATAACCATGGCCTGAATGCCGCTCATCAGTCTGAATACTGGAAATGACTTCGATCTGAACTTCGGAAGATATGAGATTATTAATATCGGTCTGAACACCGAGAGGCTGGCCTAAATGCCACAAGTTGCGTCGACCTGAATGTAGGAAACTTCTTCGATCTGAACATCGGAAAACTAGCCTGAAAGCCACTTCGATCTGAATATCGGAAAATTGGCCTGAATGCCACTTCGATCTGAATATCGAAAAATTGTCCTGAATGCCACAAGTTGCATCGACCTGAACGTCGGAAACTTCTTCGATCTGAACATCGGAAAACTGGCCTGAACGCCACTTCGGTCTGAATATCGGAAACTGGCCTGAATGCCACTTCGGTCTGAATACCGGAAACTGGCCTGAATGCCACAAGTTGCATCGACCTGAATGTCAGAAACTTCTTCAATCTGAACATCGGAAAACTGGCCTGAATGCCACTTCGGTCTGAATACCGGAAAAACTTCATGCCTGTCAGCATCGACAGAAATAGGGAAAGATAATAGAGGCGGCGCATGGGCCAATGACACTTGCTGGGGATAATAAAGGTAAGTCATGAACAATCTTCAGTCTGAGTACTGGAAACAACTTTTGGCTTATCACTTGGGATACCGAGAATGTTTTATGCTTACATGAGTATGTTTGAATTTTTCAATGGTGTAATGCTCCATAAAAAATGGAAATGCTACGCGATTTGGGAGGATGCAATGCAATATGATTCTACATGCAGGGATGCGAAATGCTGGGTAGAATGCCAAGCCGAGGCAAGGGAATCTACTGGGGAAATGATCACCATCTTCTGGACCCTGACAAGGCTGTTGGAGATGCACAGCGCAAAGACCTCTGTGGGGAAATGACCCGCCACACGGTGTTCTAGCAATGACAAAAAACCGAGACTCTGACTGGGGAGAGAACGACACTGAAAACCTGTTGTTGGGGAAAGCGATAGTGGTTTTGGCAACCATAATCTGCGAGAGAGACGACTTAGCAGGGGAAGAAAACATCGATACGGTACCAAGATTCTGCTTCAAGGAAAGAGACCATGGATTTGGCGTCGAGATCATCGATCTGGCATCGAACCCTGAGGAGCAGCCGCTTCTGCTGGGAAGATACAGTTGGGCACTGTCAACTCCGCTAGGGATATATAGTCTGGCACTGTCAACTCTACTGGGGAGTGTATATTCTGAAACAACCGCTTGGGGGAGGTACAACAGTGAGAGCCTGCTGGGGATCGAAGAATCCAATGCTCTGATCAGCTCTGCAGGGATAAGATACCAACTTCGACTGTTGGGGGAAAACATTCGCGATCATCGGCGGGGAACCTTAAGGAAATGCCCCGAGGGTACCTGTTCTGAATAGACGATCTAAAGCACTTAACATTTACAGCAATTTTAAATGTTTATTAAGCATGTACCTGTAAAGCTCTTATATTTCATGATGCAATGTTTATCAAAAATTCGGACGTCATTTTTGCAAACAAAACAGTAAAATGAAAATGAAAACAGAGATATACTGAATAACATGATTTTATTGATTGAATGGCCTCTGAATAGGCATTTACATCAGGAAGCAATCCCTGGAAAGAGGTAATCACACAAAGGATAAAAACAGAAATTAATCTAATGGCAATGTGAAATGGATTTCTATTGGGTTCCAATTCTGCTATGACTTGCTCGTCTTCAAGATCCTCTAGATGATCAACTTTCTGAAAAGAGTGATTGGACTGTTTCCTATCCTTCAAAAGTTTCCAGTCATTGACACGAGATGAGATTCAGAACTACTCAGAGCGCAATCATTCGCTCAATCCCTAACTTTTGCCTGGATCGCCCTTTTCGGGTTTTCAATCCACTGGGATACCCATTTTTGCCTAAGTTGCCTTTTCAGGTTTTCAACTTACCGGGTGTACGATCTTTTCATTTTTAATCCCTAATTTTTTCCCGAACCTTTTCATTTTCTTGGTTCGTCGGGATGCCCATTTTTTCCTGGACTATTCTTTTTACTGTCCAGCGGGTCTATTTTATGCGAAGTATTTTTTAACTGCATCTGAGTTCACAGGGGAAGTGAAGTTTTCACCGTCCATAGTTGCAAGCATTAAGACCCCACCATCAAAAACCTTGATGTCAATATACGGTCCATCATAGTTAGGAGTCCACTTGCCCCTGTGATCTGTCTGAGGAGGAAGGATCCTTTTCAATACTAAATCTACAACTTGGAAACATCGAGGACGCACTTTCCGATCAAAGGATCTCTTCATCCGAATTTGATACAACTGCCCATGACAAATGGCTGCCATTCTCTTCTCTTTGATAAGACTCAACTCATTGAACCTTGTCCGAATCCATTCAGCTTCGTCTAACTTGACATCCAACAGGACTCTTAGAGAAGGAATCTCCACTTCAACAGGTAGGACTGCTTCCATACCATACACAAGGGAGTAAAGGGTTGCCCCGGTCGATGTACGTACTGAAGTACGGTACCCATGCAAGGCGAAGGGTAGTATCTCATGCCAATCTCTGTACGTAACGACCATCTTCTGTACAATCTTCTTTATGTTCTTATTTGCCGCCTCAACAACACCGTTCATCTTAGGGCGGTAAGGGGAAGAATTGTGATGCTGAATGTTGAAGTTCTGGCACAAGTCCCTCATCATTTTATTATTGAGATTAGAACCATTATTAGTAATGATTCTTTCGGGAATCCCATAGCGACAAATGATTTCTTTCTTGATGAAACGGGCAACCACATGTCTGGTGACATTCGCAAACGATGCTGCTTCGACCCACTTGGTGAAATAGTCGATGGCAACAAGGATGAAGCGATGCCCATTGGAGGCGGTCGGCTCAATCTTTCCAATCATATCGATGCCCCACATAGCAAAAGGCCACGGTGAAGACATCACATTCAAAGGATTTGGCGGCACATGTACCTTATCAGCATAAATCTGGCATTTATGACACTTCCGAGCATATTTGAAACAATCAGATTCCATGGTCATCCAGTAATAACCCGCTCTCAACAATTTCTTAGCCATTGCATGTCTGCCGGCATGAGTACCGAAGGAGCCTTCATGAACTTCCTGCATTAACATGTCTGCTTCGTGTCTATCCACGCATCTGAGCAAAACCATGTTTAAGTTCCTCTTATACAGAACATCATCTTTGTTCAAGAAGAAACTGCCTGCCAATCTTCTCAAGGTCTTTCTATCATTGTTGGATGCCCCTGCAGGGTACTCTTGATTCTTCAGAAAGCACTTGATGTCGTGATACCAGGGCTTGTCGTCAACTACCAATTCAGCAGCAAACACATACGCGACTCTGTCGAGGCGCATCACATCGATCCTGGGAGCGTGGTTCCACCGAATCACGTTGATCATGGAGGATAGAGTGGCAAGAGCATCTGCCATCTGATTCTCATCACGAGGTATATGATACATCTTTACTGTTGCGAAGAAAGTCAACAGTCTTCTCGTGTAATCTCTATAGGGGACCAGATTGGGCTGGAGAGTGTTCCAATCACCATTCACTTGATTGATCACTAGAGCTGAATCTCCGAAGATGTCCAGAGTCTTGATTCTCAAATCAATGGCTTGCTCAATACCCAAGATACAGGCTTCATACTCAGCTTCATTATTTGTGCACTCAAAAGTCAGACGAGCGGTGAAAGGCATGTGGGCACCTTTCGGAGTAGTAATGACAACGCCAATTCAACTTCCTCTGGCATTGACAGCCCCATCAAACAACAAAGTCCACTTTTCGTCTGGATCAGGTCCCTCCTCAACAACTGGCTCTTCACAGTCTTTCATCTTGAGGAACATGATGTCTTCATCTGGAAAATCAAACTTCATCGGCTCATAATCATCAATCGGCTGCTGAGCAAGATAGTCTGACAGAATACTCCCTTTGATGGCTTTCTGGGATGTATACCAGATATCGTACTCTGTCAGTACCATTTGCCAACGAGCAACCCTTCCGGTAAGAGCTGGCTTCTCGAATATGTATTTGACTGGATCCATCTTGGAGATCAGTAAGGTTGTGTGAGACAGGATGTATTGTCTCAAACGCTTAGCAGCCCATGCAAGTGCACAACATGTCTTTTCAAGCATCGAGTATCTCGACTCGCAATCTGTGAATTTCTTACTCAGGTAGTAGATGGCATGCTCTTTCCTACCTGTCTCGTCGTGTTGACCGAGAACACAACCCATGGAATTGTCTAGTACTGTCAAATACATAATCAGCGGTCTCCCTGGGACCGGAGGCACAAGGATAGGAGGATTCTGCAAATACTCTTTTATTTTCTCGAAAGCCTTTTGACAATCTTCATTCCACCTGATAGCCTGATCTTTCCTCAACAACTTGAATATTGGCTCACACGTGGCTGTTAGGTGAGAGATGAACCTTGCAATGTAGTTCAACCTCCCTAAGAAACCACGAACTTGTTTCTCTGTTCTTGGCTCAGGCATTTCCTGTATCGCTTTCACTTTGGTCGGATCCACCTCAATCCCTTTTTCACTAACAATAAAACCCAGCAGTTTCCCAGATCTCACCCCGAAAGTACACTTATTCGGATTAAGCCTCAGCTTGAATTTTCTCAAACGCTCAAACAGTTTTTGCAGATTCACCAAATGTTCTTCTTCTGTCTGAGATTTGGCAATCATATCATCAACATAAACCTTGATTTCATGATGAATCATATCATGGAACAGAGTCACCATCGCTCGTTGATATGTTGCTCTGACATTTTTCAGACCAAACGGCATCACCTTGTAGCAGAAGGTGCCCCATGGGGTTATGAATGTTGTCTTCTCCATGTCTTCTGGTGCCATCTTAATTTGATTATAGCCAGAAAAGCCATCCATGAAGGAGAATACCGAGAACTGAGCTGTGTTATCCACCAAAACATCGATATAAGGTAATGGGAAATCATCTTTAGGACTAGCTCTGCTCAGATCCCGGTAGTCAACACACGTCCGTACCTTTCCATCCTTCTTAGGTACTGGAACGATATTTGCAACCCATGGCGGATAATTTGTGACTGCTAGAAACCCTGCATCCAACTGTTTTTGCACTTCTTCCTTTATCTTGACAGCCATCTTTGGTCTTGTTCTTCTGAGCTTCTGCTTGACCGGAGGACAACCTTCTTTGAGAGGCAAACGGTGCACCACAATATCTGTGTCAAGCCCTGGCATGTCCTGATAAGACCAAGCGAAGATGTCAACATATTCTTGCAGCAATTCAATCAGCCCTTTCTTCACATTATCTTCCAAAGCAACCCCTATCTTGATTTCTCTCTTGGCATCCTCGGTGCCGAGATTAATCACTTCAACAGACTCTTGATGCGGTTGAATGACCCTTTCCTCCTGTTTTAATAACCAGGTAAGTTCTTCAGGGAGTTCACAGTCTTCATCACCCTCTTCTTCAGCTTGAAAGATTGGATTTTCAAAGTCGAAGCGAGCCATAGCAGAACCGTTATTAATAGGATCCGGTGATGTGCATCTGCATGATTGATGGTATGTGCTTATGAGTGTGAACAAGAAGTGAAAACTAAACAAAACATTGCCAAAATATTTTTTGATTTTTTTTTTGAAAACTGCAAAAATAGAAAGACAGTGAACAAAATATTTGAATGCAAAAAGACGTCCTTTATTTATGATAAAAAATGCAAGTGTCACATAGATGAGCCCTACAATGAGTCATTATGCCCTGGGCGGAACGTAAGACTTGGATATGCATGAATAAACAAAGAAAATTAAGTGACTTGGACAATCTCCTCAGAAGACCAATTGTTGATGACTTCACCTGGGATCCTCGGACGCACCCAGTTGTCGATGTCGCAATCACTATCCCTATCTTCACCGTTGATTGCTTCGGGTACCATATCGGTGAATGCCTGAATCAGCTATCCTACTAGTGGAACACCAAATAAATTGAGAACACCACAGCGGTACCTGTTATGCAAGATATGCAAATGAATATGCAAATGTAATGACATGCTTATCAATTCCAAAGGGTATTCTACCCCCTTGATTCCAGTCTCACGCAAGAAGACCGAGTCGTAGATAAGCTTCGAAGATCAAGATGCAATAAGGAAAACCATCATATAAATGAGTTTGCGAAGGGAAACGGCCTTAGCCAATAGTACATAAAAAAGGATCTCCACAACAAGCTTGTGGATCATCACTACAATACAATAAGTAAAGAGAGGAACAAAAAATCAGGAATCAGCCTCCCGTATACAACCCATAAGGATTGCTCCTCACTTCAGCCAATAGTGCCACTGTGTCAGGATGATATGGAGATTCTGTCAAATGCCGGATAAGAAGATTCCTTCTGTGAATAACTCCATCCAACTCGTTGATGTGCTCTCTGTAGTAATTCCCATCATCTTCTCCGAATACCTCTTCAAGTCTGGATTTCTTCAAACCTGCCAGCACTTTGAGTTCCTCAATCTGTCCTTGAGCTTTGTTGAACTGATCTGTGATATAGCCATTGGTTGAACAGGCGCACAGCAGCTCATGGTTCTTCTCCCTCAGCAGGATCTTCAACTTCTCCATCTGACCAGTCAATTGGACCACCGTCTCCTCCTCTTTTGCCTTCCGAGAAGCTAAAAATGTATCCCATTGCTCTTGCCAACCAGCTAACTTACCATGAGCATCTGCTAACTGCTGTTTGACTCGCCTCAACTCAGAACTGGATGATCTCAAGGCTTCGTCTGTCTTCCTGAAGAAATCCACCTCCACAACTAATTTCCTCTCTGCTTCCCCTTGCAATCTGACGGCTTCCCTCTTCTGATATTCCGCCTCATGGAATTGATGCATACAGTCTTGCAGCTTCACACTTAACTCCGAGTTTTCAGATTGAAGCTCCTCCATGGCATTTTTCAATTTGTCATACTCTTCTCGGTTCACCATTGTTGACTGCTCAGGAGTAGGTGGATACAAAGGTTCCTCAATAGGAAATGGCAGACCGAACTCTTCGACTCTTCCTTGAAGCCAACCTTCATACTGAGGGTAAGTCCTGCAATCTCCTTTTCCAAGCACAGTCCTTCCTCTCTTGATCACCTTGAGCCAAGCCTCAGCTGCCTTACGGGATACAGTCAGATCAGATGAAGAATGGAAAAACATAGATTCTTCCACATCCTTTTCCAAAGGCGGAGTTCTTAAAGCATATCCAAACTGTCTGACTGCCAGAGAAAGATTGTAGTTGATACCTGCTCTTCTTCCTACCAACGGTACATTCGGGAAGTTCCCACAACTATGAATAATATCCGCCCCAAGCAAGCCCCGGTCTGACCACCAAGAAATATCTTTAGCTCTTATCCCCATCAATCTCTTCGACCAACTCAACGAGTCCTTGACATCAACGAACGCTCCTAACTTGGGCAGGTGGGAACTGAACCACTTATAAAACAAAGGCGCACAACAATTCACCAATCCTCCCCTTCTATTCTCATTCCTGTGATGCATTGAATGAAAGAAATCTCCCAATAAGGTCGGCACTGGATTTCCCAACATGAAGAGGCGTATGGCGTCTACGTCCACAAATTCCGCCACATTAGGAAACAGGACGATCCCATACACACAAAGAGCCAACACAGCATTGAAACCCCTCTGGTCACCATCTTCAAGCTTCTTCTTTGCTTCTCCCAGTAAGAAACTCAGATGAAAACCATTAACTTCTCTCTTCTGACACATATTAGCCTTCAAGACTGATTCCCCCAAATATGTGGTTGAAGCAACCATGCTGAGATCGGGCAGAAACTCGGAACTGTAGAATAGCAACTGCGGCTTGATAGGAATTCTGAGAAAACTAGCAACCTCCTCCAAAGTAGGGACCAGAATGTAATCTGGGAATGTGAAACACCTCAATGGAGGATCATAGAACTGCAACAATGTAAAGAGAGCATCGTGTTGATCTTTGGAAAGAACCGTGACGAAACTTAGAATCAAACCGTAATCCTTTCGGAATCCTTCTAGAGAATCAGGATCCATTAACTTCATCAGTTGTTGAATAGGCTCCAAACAGACCACAGGAAACTTGTAGGCGACATGTCTCTTTCTGCCAATATCCATCTTAAGAGAACCAGAGAAACCCCGACCGGAATCAAGAGGAAGATGTAAACCCCCTAGAAATAGATAAACATGTGTTAAATGATATGAATGCAAAATGATGTGATGCAATGATGTGACATGGGAATCAGGATTGCTGTATCTGCTTGAACATCTGTCGGGTTGCACTGTCTGAAGAGAAACCCACTGAAGAATATAATACAAGATCAAAGCTCTGCTCCAGAAAACCGGGTTGGTTGGAGGTTAAGGTTTCCTGAATTTAGCCCGCCCCTCACTGGTAGGTTCTAAGAACAGAAGTTTGTCAACTTCGGCCCTTCGGTCGAGAATAATACGTTTACCATTGAAGGTTTGGCATTATTACAGGATAAAAGACCTCCACTGACTCCCCTCAACAGAACATCCTAATAGCAAGTTCCCAGTCTCGGGGTCCTCGGATTGATCAGCGAGAATGCGCCCACCAGAGCTAACATAATCACGTCTCGGAGGAGAGGCCTCGACTGAGTCCTCAAGAAATGGTCACCAGAGTCGACGATTTCTAGAGGAACATCTGCCGTTATGGAACACCCATAGGACATAATATATCCAAAAGAAACCTCGTCTGGATGTGGGTCTTCATGAACGACTTAACGTAGCAACATGCCACGCAAGCCTCATGACTATCCACTCTAAAACCTGTGTGTACACTCAAGCCTGGGTAATGGGCTTATCTCTCATAGAACACCCCATCCCAACAAACAAACAAACCAACAGTAGAGCCAACAGATACAGCAATGATATGTACACAATGCAACGAAGCAGGTAAATGCTGAAAAATAAATAGCTGTACAAAAGAATGAACACCCAATAAACAAACAACCTACAAAAGCTAGGAGGGACTCGCTCTGGGAAACCAGGGTCCCCAGCAGAGTCGCCAGCTGTCGCAACCTACGAAAAAACAACCGGCGAAAAAAGAAAAAAGAAAGAAGAGTCGTCACCGTGCGTTATTTATCCCAAAGGAGGGAAAGGAAACGCTCGAAGTAAACCTGGGGAAAGGAAAGGAAAAGACAAGGTATCGCAACCAAATCTTGGGTTCGGGAGTCGATTATGCGAAGGGAAGGTATTAGCACCCCTACGCATCCGTAGTACTCTACGGGATCCACTCTTGCTGTTCTTGTCTAAAGGGTGTGTGTTTATCTAATGTACTATTTACTTAAAGAGGGGTCAAAAGAAAATGACTCGCACGGATGTCGCATCCACTGCATACGTATCTCATCTGAATATGAGAATCAGAGTCTTCGTAGCTCGGCTACCTATGGGTTAAAGAGGAGTGTGCTCGCTAAGACCTCGCGTCTTATGCCTACGTATCTCATCTGGAATGAGAATCAGAGCAAGCCGTAGTTCGGCTACCTGCGGGTTTGGTTTTGGGTGAACGACGTTACTACGCAATCTACCAGATGCTCTACCTTTGGAGACTCACTTGCCTGTAGTAGAAGGAGTAAACGTGTTCTTAGGAGAAGAAAAATCAATGAGTTTGTTTGTGTTTTAGGAATGCTCATGCAAAAAAGGATGTCCTAGACGAAGGAACAGTGCTACCTTAATTGACATGCCAACGAGAGACTATACGAAGCCTAACAATCCTATGGGGAGACGATCACACCATACAAAACAAACATGCATAAAGTAAAATGCCACCAAGGGGGCTCAAACATACATGGGTAGGGCTTTAGTCAAGAGGGGTCATATCAACCTCGACAAACAAGCCATGGAATAGGTAATCAAACGGGCTCTTAACCACTGACATTGAACGTCAGGGTGAGCAGATCAACAAGGTAATGAAGATAAGACCTCATAGCTCTTAACCCTGAACGGGGTGAGCTCATGACAAAAAGCAGGGATTCAGAAAGGTGGAACCCTCTCCACTGACTGACCGGACAAAAGATCTTGGGCTTTTGTTCTGATGCATCGACATGTAGTGTGATCTTAAAGAACGACGCACTGAATAACGGGGGATTGGCTACTAATCCCTTTTATCCGTCAATTGCCTCTTCAGGGAGGTCTTTAGCACTGATGCCTCTTCTTGGAGGTCTTTGGGCACAAAAGTAAACAAACAAAAGAAAACATTGCCTCCTATTGAGGTCTTCCAGCTAAGAAAGCGGTAAAATGCGGGAAAGATAAAGGATCAAGAGATCTACCACACGGATAAAGATCCGAAGTAATAACAACTAAAGAAATAAGAAACCCAGAGATCTCTCGAGCTGGCACCATCAAAGAAAGCAAGTCAGTACAGGTAATCGGAATAAACCTTCAGGGGGTATCCCACAAATAAAGTGGAATACCAAGCAAGCCATCTCTGCAAGAGTCATGTGAGCCCTCACAAAAAAACTCAACAAACAGGTTAGAGAAACAAGATAGGGTAATCAAGAGTTGCACCAAATAATAGAGTCACATGAATCATGCCATTAAAGTTCACAAAAATCTCACAAAAAGCAACCAAGTGTAGGAGGCCTAAACCTCTTGTCAAACACATGCATCAAAAGGGTATCAAAATTCAAAGTCAGGGGGCAAGGATCCACACAACAAGACATGACATACATACTAAAACATATGCCCACATGCAAAACCTAACGATACCCACTCTTCCAAATTCACCCATAATACCTCATACATTTAGAAATTTCAGGTTGAAAGTATAAAGTAGTGGAAATAGGGCATACCTGATTGGGGAGGATCGATTGAAATTGAATTGCACCGTTGGCTTTGCAGAACAATCTTAGGGTTTACATGAGAGGGAATTGGTTCTTTGCAGATGAGTTCCCTTCAGTCTCTGGAGGTTGCTCTGAATTAGTTAGAATCTCTCTCTTTCTTTTTTCTCTAGGGTTTTGTTCCAAGGAAACTTCAAAGTGTTTTCAGCTTTCACCAATTCTCCTTTTTTTTCTAGCTCTGTTCTGTCTGTGCTTTGTTTCACTGAAATCCTAGTATTTATAACCTGATTTTCGTGGCTTTGTGGGCTCAAATGAGAGAGGTCCAAATCCAAGATTTTTCTGTTATATTTTTATTTATTTATATATTTATATATTTATTTATTTATTATTATTATTTATTTATTTTTCGTTTTGTTTTTCGTTTTATTATTATTATTATTTTTTTTCGTTTTTTTTTTCAAAACGCGTGAGCTTCGCCTAGCGAGCATAACAGTTCAGGAAATTCCTCTGAGCGTAGGTGATTCTGGTGGCTTTTCTTGGGACTCGCTAGGCGACCCATTCTGCTCGCCTAGCGAGCATGACAGCTCATGAACAAACTTTTGCTCCTTCAAGATTAACGTTTTGACAGATGAATAGACCCCATTTGAACATGTTGGAAGTATCTCAAGCCATTCCCTTGTGTTGACTGATCACCCAGATAGGACCCACAAAGTGTCTTGGATGATATTCAAGCTTCTTGGATCTAATTCCGATTGACATGATGAAATGCAATATGAAATGTTAAATGACCTAAAAATGAATGCATGAATGAGGGGGGAAAATTTTGAGGTATTACAGGATCCATTTTAATTTGGTTGTATCTTGAGAAACCATCCATGAAGGAAAATACGGAGAACTGAGCTGTGTTATCCACCAGTACATCAATGTGAGGTAATGGGAAATCGTCTTTGGGACTAGCTCTATTTAAGTCTCGGTAGTCTACGCACATGCGGACCTTTCCATCTTTCTTCGGCACCGGTATAATGTTGGCAACCCATTATGGGTATTTAGCGACTTCCAGGAAACCAACGTCAAACTGCTTTCTCACCTCTTCTCTGATCTTGAGAGCCATATCTGGTCGAGTTCTTCTTAGCTTTTGTTTGACAGCCGGGCATTCTTCTTTTAGGGGAAGCTTGTGGGTCACGATGTCAGTGTCTAATCCGGGCATGTCTTGGTATGACCAAGCAAACACGTCATCATATTCATGGAGGAGCTCTACCAGTCTTGTCTTCACCGCATCTTGAAGCGCCGTGCCTACCTTTACTTCTCTCTTATCTTCTTCTGTTCCCAGATTGATAACTTCAACGTCTTCCTGGTGTGGTTGAATAACCTTTTCTTCTTGTCTGAGTAATCTGGACAACTTTTCAGGGAGTTCGCAATCTTCCTCCACTTCGTCTTAAGCTTGGTAGATTGGATAATCAAAGTCATATTGGACCATAGCAGTGTCGTTATCAATGGTCTCGGTGGTGTTTCTGCATGTTATGATTTATGCAGTTTATTTAGAAAGTGCGTGCATAAAAATTGATTGCCATTTTCGTAAATAGATCAAAACGAAAGAAAAGGAACAAAAATTTGAATGCAAAACATCATTTCATTAATGATAAAAACTCTTGAAAAAGATAAAGGAGGCCCTACAACATGCCACTGTGCCTTGGGCAGAGCACAAGGTTTTGTCTAAAAATGATAAAATTACTTTTGAAATATTTGGGGAACTTCCACAGCCTTCTAGTTTGTTAGTTCTTCATTAGGCGCGGCTTGACGCATCCAGCTGGATACCTCCTCCTTGCGGTCTTCTTCACTGATCATTGCCACCTGCTTGCCAAAGATGTGGCCAGCGCTGGTGAACGTTTTCTCCACAGAAGGAATCTTCTCTTTGTCAAATTGGTTACCAACTTTGTGTGATGATGGGTGTCGCATCCGCGAAAAACAACTGGCGGGCTAAAACAAAAAAACAAACAGAGCCGCCACTGCGCGTTATTTATCCCAAGATAGGGAAAGGAAACGCTCAGAGAAACCTGGAAAAAGCTTGGTCTTGCGACCAAAGAGAAAGGGTAAGGGAGTCGGTTACGCAAGGGGAAGGTATTAGCACCCCTCACGTCCGTCGTACTCGACGGGATCCACGCTCTAAGAAAAGAAAAGGTTGCTAAAACACCACACACACACACGCACCGAAGACAACACAGGTGGGGTTAAGAGGAAGAGAGCTCGATAGGACGTCGCATCCTAAGCCTACGTATCTCGTCTGGAACGAGAATCAGAGCTGCCGTAGTTCGGCTCACGCACGCCAAACAAGCAAACACAAACACAGGCAAACTGGGAGCCTGAATGCCAATCACTGGACTTACATCAGCATCCGAACCAAAACAAACACAATCAGGATACGTACAGCCAATCACTGGGCTTACGTCCATATCCTGACACACAAGAAGATAACAAGCAAACGCACACAAAAAGAAAAAAAGTGCCCGGAGAGACCTCGCACGGTCTCCTGCCTACATACCTCGTCTGGAACGAGGATCAGGGCGATGTAGTTCCCCTGAAAGGGAAAGAAATTCTAACCAGATACAAAGGGAGACACACTACCAGGGAGCTGTACTCGAGCCTAGTGTTATCATGCATCATTGCCCTATGTTATGGTTTCTACCTACTTGCACAATAGCAAGCTAATCCTATCTAGGAAGAAAGCAAGCATGCAAGCATCAATCACAATAAAACAAACATTTCACATAGCACACACTATATCCAGTCAAGTGAGGCTCAAACAAGGGTGGACTGCCGAGGCAAGTCATCTGTACAAGGTAGAGTTAGCTCTTAACCTTGCCATTGAGAGGCTAAGGTGAAGCTGATGAAAGGTGAGTGAAGATTAGACTTCACAGCTCTTATCCCTGGCCAAGGAGAGCTTCAGACAAAGGAGCGTGGGTCCAGAATGGAGGGACCCTTCTACGCTCAAGACTCTGACACAACTGTACAAAGTACAAGATCTTGGGTTTGTGTCCCAATGCGTCAACACAGTGGTGTGAACAGAGGGACGACTCAACAGAATAGCGGGGGATAGATTGCATATCCCTTGGGTTCCGCCAATTGCCTCATAGAGGTCTTTACCTGCTTGGCACAAAAGTAAACAATCACAATCATCGCCTCTTAAGGAGGACTTCAGACAGTTGCCTGGCTAAATAACAAGCCAGGTCTTCCAGACTACATGGAGACAAGAGAGTCTACCTCAACTGGTTTACACAACCAAGCAGCAGCAAGCAAGTTCTTAAAGAACTGTAAGCGACTAAATGTACCTGAAATCAATCAAGCATCATCAGTACTCAGACAAACCAACAGTAAACAGCAAAAGTCAATCTATACAGACAACACAAGTTAATGCACATAAGTGCAAGCCATGAGCCCAAGCTCAAGCATCAAACCTACAACACAAAGCCAATGTTAGTTTACAACATCAAACAAAACTCAATTTAATCAACTTGCACTTTTTCCCTTAAGCCTTTTGCATTTCAACCTGAAAATCCAAACCAAATGTGAGAAACTAGACCACTAGGCCAAGCCTAGGGTCCAAAGGGGATAAAAAAATCAAAACAGCAAGTGAAATTTATCCAAAATCACATTCAAACAAATCAAAAGCAAATGCAATGGGTCCCATGCTCATATCATTCATCATTATCATTTCATGCACAATTTAGTATCAAACATGCAATTTGCACCTTCAAATGACCAAACAGAACTATCTCAATCAAAAACATACCAAAACAATTCAATTAATTCCACAAAAATTCACACCTAAACAGGACACATTCAATGTATAGCATGTCAATTTTCAGCTAAATTGGATAAAATAAAGTAGGTCAATGAAAATCAAGAAGTCCAGACACATTTATACAAGCCAATTCAAGGCATCAACACAAGCATCCATTTCAATAATTCATAAAACAGTGACAACATATTGGAAATGAATGGGATCAAAACCATGATGTCCTACAATGTGTCTAGAATGCTCATGTCAAATTTCATCTTCATCCAATACCATATGAGCATTTCACAAGCATAATGCCAACATATGTCACACAATGTCACAAAATGAGCCAACAGAGAAGAAAATTATCAATCAATTAGAAAACTCCATCAAAAATTCCAGCAAAAATCACATGTTATCTTGACATATCAATGATCATTCATGCAAAAAATTAGCTCAATCAAACATCTCTAGGCCAGGCAAATAAAATCATGAAGTTGACCTAGCTTGGTGTGACACAAATTGTCACACCTTAATTCAAAAATTCATATCTAATCAACCAAGTATCCAAAAACCACAAACTCTACATGAAAATCACCATCAAGATATCCAGAACAAGCACAAAAAAATTCATTCATTTATTTGAAGGCATCATCATTTCATGAGAGATTTGGCAAAACATACATAAATCTGACACATTGAATCAAACCCTAGGCCAATTAATTTTCCACACGTGCAAAAATTTCACAAAAATCATAATCAAATTCTACACATCATCATGAATATTATGCAAAAAATTTCACAAAATTTGGATGCAAAATGAGTGAGATATGATTTTTACAAGATCATGTAACAAAATGTAAAGAAAATAAGAAAAAGAAAGTGAAATAATAAATAATTAAATGCGCCAGTGGCATTGTCGTAATATTTAGGCTCAGGCGCAAAACGACGCCGTTTCAAAAAGAAGCGTTGGCGCTTCCTGATTGGCCAGCGGTGGCGCCAAACAACATTTAAACAAGGCAAGGCAAAATGTTGGATCAAACACGAGTTCATGAAGCATTTTCAGCAAGAACACATCCAGAAAATTCCAGAAATCAAGAACAACGAATTGCAACCAAAATCAACAAGCATATAGTCATTAGAACCGGCTTTCCATGTAGATTCAAGATATGTAACTCATTTCTCCTAATTCCTAACACAGCCACGGGATCGATCAAATTAAGATATGAACACAAAACTTTAAATCGTGATTACTTTCTCCACAGTCAATCATTTCACAAACCACAAGCATCATGTTCATCTACAATCAAAGATCTATAAAACGCATGTAATAATTTAAGCAATGGTGAGATTCGAATTTTTGCACCTTGGAGATGGCAGATCTTGTTCTTGATGATTCACGATGCTAAAGCTCCAAACAGATGATGATTGAGGTATAGGAAGTTGAATGCAATGCCTAGCTAAGCTCAATGTTGCTTCAATTGGAAGAAATCTCAAATCACCATTGATGAGCACCTTATGAACAGTCACGATTCTTGAGTCTTTTTGCAACAATTCACCAAAACAGATGGAGATGGAAGCTTGTAGAAGATCGAATCAAAAAGAATTATGCAATTTGATGAAGAATTGGTGAAGTTTTGATGAAAAATGTTGATGAAGTTCTTGAGAGAATTGTGAGAAAATGGAGGGAAAGTTTGTTAGATCTCTTGGAATATGCAATTGTGATTAACATTTCTGTTACAATTAGCCATTTATACCAATGCTTTAATCACTTCTTAATCTCAATTAGCAAAAACTTGGAAGATTAGCATAATGTGATTTCTTAATGCAAGGGCAAAAGTGACCTTTCCAAATTGGCCATGGGACAGCAAGATGACAGCTCAAACAACTTCTAAATGGCATTTGGAGTGTGTTGGAATGGTTTTCATGTCAATTGGCCTTGTATTGCTCAAATTCACTATCTCACACCAAAAATACACTTAAATCCACTTGAAATTTGACTTTTTGCATTGACCATTTTTGATGAATTTTGATTATTCACCATAAAAGTACATGTGAAATGGGGTTTGCTCATAAAAAGATCACTCAATTTGGACATTCCATGTGAAAGTTATGCCACTTTGATTATAGGCATTTTTGGAAAATGAATGGACCATAACTTGTCAACCATACATGAGAATTTCAAGTTCTTGGACTTTTTGGAAAGGTGAGACCAAGATCTACAACTTTCATGTTGAACAAATTTTCATTTGAAGCTTTTTTGGACATGTAATTTTGTGGTGAAAAACTTTCCATTTTTGGAAACTTCCATTACAAGTCACTTTCCATTTTTGGAAACTTTTTGTCTGATTTTATTTTCTTCATTCTTGAGCTTTGACATGTCAAATAAAACTTGTTTCAACATGAATGAAGTGTATCCAACTCCCTCCCACCTCCAAATCCATAAAATCAAGCACAGTTGACCACAGTTGACTTTTCAACTGATAGATGAATTTGGCAATGCACTGATCAATCTGAGCCCCAATTCTCTGATGAAATGGCTCAATGGTGAAACCCTAGCCTCAATAAGCTCAATACAATCATGAAATGATCCCCATATCCATCATAGACCCCATCTCCTTGCCATGCCCTGATTGGCCCAATGCAACTAATTAGGGTTGACCAGTGGTCAAAACCCTAATCCCAAGGTATCTGATCAATCTCTTGAACCTCTGGGATGATATCAAAACCATGATGATGATGATGTATCATTTCCACCAAGATGAAGACCAATCTCCTTGAGAACCACAAAACCCTAATTTGGACCTCCACATCCTCAGATGATTAATGACCAGTCCAATGAAACCCTAGCTTGCACCATGACCTCTTCATCTCCTGATCAAGACTTAAGAGGATGACTTGCACAATGTAACCACATGATATGCAATATGCAATGCCTAATGACCTAAAAATGATATGCAATATGTTATGCTAGTCCCAAGAGAGGAGGGCAAATTTTGAGGTGTTACAGCTGCCCCTATTCAATCCACTGTGAACCTGTCGATTTGAATAGCCTCGGCTTTCAGATGATCAGGATGAAGAGTGATTGAATACCAAGAACAGACGAACAATTTGCACTCTGATGGGAAAATAATTAACAATGCCTGTCAGAATCGGCAAAGAACACAATCTTGGAAGAAACATCCGTCTGGAACGGAGAAAGTCGGCCTGATCACCGAAACAGAAACGTCGACCTGGATACCAAAATAAATGGTAACACAGGGATAACCATGGCTTGAACACCACACATCCGCTGGGGATTATATCTTTTTTTTTTATGCTTTTCTTGAACCCCGAAATTTTTCTGATAATCTCCCCTTTTTTTTTATTTTCTTGAACCCCAAAATTTTCTTTCGGCGTAAATGATCCCCGATCACTGCATTTGAACCCCGTTCTCCTGTTTGCCAAAATAATGAACCCCATTTCTCCAGAAAACACCTCGTGTCTCCTTTTCTCCATTTGAACCCCAGTCGCCTGACGATAACTTGTGATCGCCATTGTGAACCCTATTCTCCAGAAAATATCGCAACATTTCCCTTTCTCCATTTGAACCCCATTCTCCAGAAAATGTCTCAACACTTCCCTTTCTCCGTTTGAACCCCGCTCTCCCATCTCTCGTGATAATTCCGCTGGCAACATCGGAAATAATACCAAACCACTCTGAGGGCGACATATCAGAGGGTACACCTTCACAAAAGGAAGGTAACACGTGCATCTCTTCTTCAGAAGACACCCCTAACGACTTCTGTTGGCCTCTGCCAAAGTCTAAGGTGACACATGAACAGAAGATAATCCTTAGGACCTCATCCTGGATATAATCTTCAACTTCAATCTCTATTTGGACCCCGATCTCCAGAAAATGTCGCAACACTTCCTTTTCTCCATTTGGACCCCGATCTCCAGAAAATGTATCAACATTTCCTCTTCTCCAGTTGAACCCCAAAATCGCGCTGATCGCGTAATATCCTTTGATTTTATTTCCATCTCCGTCCGACTGAAAAATTTCCTCCAGTATCGCACTACTGGGGAACACTGCTGATCTGACGTCATGATGTTGAACTCCTCAGAGTAACACTTTCAACCAGACACTAACTGATGACTGGGAGAAAACTCGACGTTTACTGGACATCGAACAATGATGTTTACAGGCACCAAACAATGATGTTAACAGGACATCGAACAATGATGTTGACAGGACATCGAACAATGATGTTGACAGGCATCAAACAATGATGTTTACAGGCATCAAACAATGATATTGACAGGCATCAAACAATGATGTTGACAGGACATCGAACAATGATGTTTACAGGCATCAAAGAAAGCTCGACCAGACACTTACTGATGACTGGGAAATACTGTTGCTCCAAACTCACAATGCTGAACTCCTCGGAGTATTGTCTTCACTGTCCGGCAAAACCAAATCTCAAGCGGTAACCACGGCTCGAGTCGCGCTGATCGCGTAACATTTCTATCTCTGTCCGACGGAAAAGTTTCCTCCAGCATCGCACTACTGGGGAATATTGCTGATCTGACATCATGATGCTAAACCCATCAGAGTAGCATCTTCCAACTTCTGTCGAAACCACCTCTCAAACAATAACCACAGCTTGAGACTAGCCTATGCTTGCAATGATGCATGACTTTTTCTACGTAATGCTCCATAATTATGGAAATGCTACGCGATTTATTATGCAATATGCTATGCTTACTCTACATGATGAATGCATAAAAAGCGTCCCCCTCAAGGGATTCTACTGGGGAGCACGAGACACTCCGCCGAAAGGAACTCGACAATACTCCGATCTCCACCCCGCTGGGGAATAGTACTGCTGCTGCTGGGAAAAGGTAACCCTTGCTAGGGAAAGCCTCCTTTGCACCCGATCCGCTCGGGAAACTGCTGGGTATAAGAACCACCAACACTCTGTGGGGATACCTCAGTCTTTTGATTTGATGGGAATATCAATCCCGACTCTGCCTTGGGAAACCCTCACAGATACTTAGCGACTTCACTGGGAAAATGCTCACAGATAGCTCTGCTGGGAAACAGCAACCTCCAGACCTGGCGACTGGGGAAGCATCGATCTGACACCTGCTGGGGATAACCATCCTGACCCTGCTAGGGAAACGAATGCTACTCCGCTGGGGACGACCCATCCAATCCATACGTAGGATACACTGCTGGAGATATATTTCATTGAAACCCGCTCCACTCGGGGAATAGCAACCTTCAGGCCTGGCTGCTGAGGAAACACCGTTTTAAACCTGCCGGGGATAACCATCCTGACTCAGCTAGGGGATCCACAGACCTTGGATCTGCTGGGGAGTTAGTCCTCACAACTCTGCTTGGGGATATAGCTGGGGAAATGAGAAAAGTTGGTACAGAACACCCGTCGAATCGTCGAACCACGGCATCCGCCTCCCAATCTCGTATCAGCCTTCCACTTTTGAGAACTCCCAGACTCGTCTGGACCTTTTCTGCTCCATCATCTTGTATTCCAAGTCGCGCCGCGATCGACGAAGAGCGAACTCCTGGGGACTATACAGACTTTTCAATCTTCTGACTTTGAAGAGTCTTCTTGATTAATTCCAAGGATCGTCGTACGTCCTTCGTCGTCTCTTCGTCGCTTCTCTACCCATTCATTCGTCCCTGATTAGACCCTGCGGGGAATTTCTACAGACTTTCCAATCTTCCGATTTTGAAGAGTCTTCTTGATTATCATTCAAGGATCGTCGTACGTCTCAACGCCTCTTCATCATCCCTTCACTATCCATTCACTCGTCCCTGATCGGACTCCATGGGGATTTGTTTTGTCAACAGCTTCCACATCACAACCTGCAAGTGAGTGAAAATATCTAACAGTTCCTGCAAAATAGATCGTTAGATAAAACCATGCCCCAGGCATGTCAAGATTTCAACACTTGGGTCACTCAACCTTCCGAATAAGATTTCAAATCTTCAATCTTATATACATGCATTGGAAGGGACCTGTATGTCTTAAAATGCAAGATTCTTTATCAAAATATCTGGATGTTTTTGCAATCAAAGCGGTAATGAAAAACAAAAACAAAATTATTTGACTGAATATGCATTTTATTGATTGAAAAAAAATGTGGCTCAAATGAGCAATACAAAGGAAGCAATTCCTGAAAAGAGGTAATTGCGCACAAAAGGAAAAAATCTATCCTAATGGCAATGTGAAACCCGTGATCTCATCAAGTTCCAACTCAGTTACACCCCATATGTCCTCAGACTCTCCATGCTTTCTGCCTTCTGAACAAGACGATTCTGACTGATCCCTACCGGGTATTATCCATGATGCTTTAACCAAAGCGCAAACGATCATGCTAGACGCAGTTGTTCGTTTCAATCCCTCTTTTTCCTGGACCGCCCTTTCGGGTTTTCAGTCCATCGGGATACCCTTTTTTGCCCAAGTCGCCTTTTCAGGTTTTCGACTTGCCGGGTGTACATTTTCCTTTTTATCCCTAATTTTTGCCCGAACCTTTCCTTTCTGTTTTTTGGTTCGCCGGGATGCCCATTTTTGCCTGGACTATTTTCTTCTTTTCGTCCAGCGGGTCTCTTTATACGAAGTATTTTTTAACTGCGTCCGCATTCACAGGGGATGGAAAATCCTTGCCATCCATGGTCGTTAGCAACAAGGTTCCACCAGAGAAAACCTTCTTGACCACGAATGGACCTTCATAATTAGGTGTCCATTTGCCCCTTCGATCGTTTTGAGGAGGAAGGATCCTTTTCAGCACCATATCACCCACGTGATATACCCGAGGTCGTACCTTTCTGTCAAAAGCACGCTTCGTCCGCTGCTGGTATAACTGCCCATGACAGATGGCTGCCAGCCTCTTTTCTTCAATCAGGCTTAACTCCTCGTACCGGGTCCTTACCCCTTCCACCTCTTGCAATTTCACATCCCTCAGGACTCTCAAAGAGGGAATTTGAACCTCAAACGGTAGCACGGCTTCATTCCATACACCAACGAGAAAGGCGCTGCCCTAGTAGGCGCACCGAGGTTCGATACCCGGTATACAAGCTTCGTACTTGCCACATTGTCGGCGCGTTCAAATGTTATCCGGGCCACAAAAGGAATATGGGATCCTTTCGGCATTACCAAAGCACTAACTTGTCCACATTAACCCCATCAGACATCAAAACCCGTTCGGATTCGGGGTCCGGCCCCTCCTCCGGGATCGGTTACTCTCAATCTTTCGATTAGAGTACCTCGAGATGTCCTCATCAGGGAACTCAAACTTCATTGGTTGATGACCCCCAATGGGTTGCGGAGCGATGTAATCAGACAATACACCCCTTGATCGCTTTCCGGGAGCATCACAAATCAGTCAACATTCTTTTGCTTTCCCGCAACCCGTCCGGTCAACGCTAGATTCTCAAACCCATACTTGATCGGATCCATCTCGAAATCCACAAAGTGGTATGAACCAGCATACACTGTCTCAGTCGGCGAGCAGCCTATGCCAAAGTACAACAAGTTTTCTCGAACAGTGAATGTATTGTTTCACAGTCGGTAAACTTTTTGTTAAGGTAAATTGCATGCTCTTTTCGACAAGACTCGTCATGCTGCCCCAGTACACACCTCATAGACCCCTCGAGGCCCGTCAAGTACAGAATTGATGCTCGTCCCTCCACAGGGAGGCATCGGAATCGGAGGTTCCTGCAACTTATTCCTTTATTTCAATATGCCCCTTGGCAATCATTATTTCACCTGACCGTTTGATCTTTTTTTTTTCTTGAATGGGTTCCCACGTGGCTGTTAGGTGAGATGTGAACCATGACATGTAGTTCCATCTGCCTAAGAGACCACGAACCTCTCTTTCCATTCTCGGTTCAGGCATTTCTTGTTTTTTTTTTTTTTTTTTTTAAGCAGGATCGACCTCGATTCCTCTCTTACAATGAACCCCCAACATCTTACCGGACCGCACTCTGATAGTGCACTTATCTGAATTCAACCTCAGTTTGAATTGTCTCAACCAGTTCACTCAGCTTGGTCAGACCCACCAGATGCCCCTCTTCTGTTTGGGACTTTGCTATCATGTCATAGCATAGCATTCAACTTCATGATGAATCATATCATGAAACAAAGTCACCATGGCTCTCTGATACATGCGCTGGCGTTCCGCTTCTCTAGAGGACAGTCTCCTTTCCATGGTAGCTTGTGCACAACGACACCGGTATCCGACCCTGGCATATCCTGACATGACCAGGCGAAGGTATCCACGTGTCCCTTCAACAGGACTACCATTCTGCTCTCGACTCGCCTCTGAAGCGGCCCCAATTTTTTTTCCTTCCGACCTCGGCAGTGTACCGGTTAACAATCTCAACTCGCTCTTCCTGCGGCTGAATCACCTTCTCCTCTTGTTTCGACAACCTGGTTAATTCCAGCAGATCACAATCTTCTTCGCCTTCTTCTATGGCATGATAGCTCGGATCGTCGAAGTCATATGAGGTGTAACCAAATTGTTATCAATGAGATCCGGAGAATTATTTTTCCGGGGTCAGAACGAGACAAATCAAAAAGGAAAAAAAATGAAAACAAACATTGCCATTTTTATTTGTTTTTAAACTGCAAAAATAAATGAAAAACAGGGAACACCGCTTTTTGACTGAAAAACATCCATTTATTAATGATGCAGAAATGTTGCAAATTATGAACATGAGGTGGCCCTTACAATGAACCATTACGTGTCGGGCAACACGTATGGCTTTCATGCAAATAAAATTGAGAAACAAGAAACATTACTCTTCCGGATGAGTGACAGTGCTGATTTTTCAGGCCTTCCAGTTCCCTGGTACGCACGATTTTATCCACGATTCTAGCTCGCGGTCGCTGTCACTCTCTTCACCCACTGTATAGGCGTGATCTGAATCTAGCATTCCAGCACTGACAAAGGTGAACGACGGACGACGTCCTCTGTTCTGCTCAGACGAGTCTTGACCTGGATGATAACCAATCCCAAACATATCCGCCTTTACCACAATGCCTATGATCTGTCCCCAGCCTGGGATCCCTCCATTTCTCACCACTTCCACCGCCTGTTTGTAAGAAGAAATGGACGGCTTTTTCTCTTTCTCAACACCAACAGCATTTTTCACCTTGATGGTTTCAACTGCCAGACTGGGTGCTTTACACCTTACATCGTCCATTTCTACTTTCATCTTTCTCTGGACCGATTCCCCAATTACTACACACCCCTTTGTTGCGATGGCCGCACAACAATCATCAACACGAGGGAAAGCTCCATTTTTCGTCGGGCGTTTTGGGACCACAGACATAGGCATTCTTAACTGATCCTTCTCAGTCACCTCTATCCCTTTCTTGTCCTTCGACATCATCTCCACTTTTACAGGACCATGCCTTGTCACGGGGTTAGCACTATCATCTGTCGTCGGTGCAAAATTGATTGCCTTAGAGTCCACCAAGTCCTGGACCACATGCTTAAAAGCTTTGCAATCCTCAACATGATGTCCGGGTGCCCCAGCATGGAACTCGCACCTGACATTCTCATCGTAACTGGCAGGCCTCTGATCAGGTTTCAACAGAGTCAACATCCTCGGCTGCACCAACCCAAGATCCTTCGACCTGTTAAACAGCGAGGCGTAAGTCACAGGCGGCTTATTGAAATGACGATCTGTCGTCCTCCTTCTCACTTGGCCCACTGCTCTTTGTGTCCTCTGTTGAGGTGGTGGTTGCCGCTGTTGTGCAGATTGATTACTAGTAGGGATTGTTACCGTATCAGCATATGGGTGGTAACGATCCTTACCGTGTTCTCTTTTGGCCTGCACACCGTCTGATTCAACTTCCTTCTCAAGATGACCATTACCAGAGGGCTTCTTTGCTACAGAGCCAGAGGGATTTGTCACTTCGGATGACGGAGCCTTTCCCTGAACTTTCTCCTCGATCATCCAGCCCTCAATCCTTTCCAATCTCTCGGCCATGGCTTTCTGCCCCAAGGCAAGCCCTTGCACAACACTGAACAAATCCCTCACCATCTCTTTCAGTTCGAGGATGTCGGCGTTGGGAGAATCCATCAGTTTGGATTTGTTGCCCCTAGCAGGATATCTGAGCAAACAAGCTATGCGCACCGGTTGACACCTACAAAACAGCAAATGGGTTAGTATGACTCACGCATGCACCATCTATCCATATGAGGAAGACTCTGTCCTTTGATTCTGGCTTCATCGAGACAGATAATATTTTGACATCCACATTCTGAAATTCAAGATGTCTCTCAACCAGATTCTCAATCAATAATACTCCCCATATGGCTAAACATATGTTCGATGCAGATGAATGCAAAATGAGAATGATGCAGATGCGTGAATGCAATGCACTGTGCCATCCTCCGAGTCATCTGATCAACTGTTGCACTGAAACCTGATCTCTGAACCGATCACAACCATCTGAAGGAATATGTAACCACAAATCCGACTTGGGAGTTCCGAAATAAACGGAACTGAAAGATACATCATCATCATCATCATCATCACCAAACAATCTCTGGTCAGATAACCATAATCCTCTGAATCGGCCCGGGGAATCCTGAAATAAACGGATCCCCACTAATAAATAACACGGACAGCACTCCGGCGTCTCGGCAATAAACGGCCATAAATCCGACTTATAAATATGACTCTGATCAACGAAACCAACAGTCACCATCTGAGTCACCAACAGAACATGCATCTGTAAGAATCACCCTCCCCTCACAGGTAAATTCTAATCAGGTCATCCTAAGGCGGATAATAGTCTCGACAATCGGGCAGAGATACTCAATGGGTTTGCCCTTTCGGGTGTGCCATTGTAGCTCCCTTAAGATCGTCTAAACCAAAGATCCGGGAAATGATCGGTCACCGGAGTCAATAGTTCAAAAGAGATAACCCAACCAAAGTGGAAAACCCCACTGGAAGAGCACTTCTCAGATGAACCTCGTTCGGCTTGTGGTATGTCACGTCGCAACAATGTGCCCAACCGGCATGTGAGCGACGTGAGACCACGCTAATCCTAGGTGTATACTCGGGCCTGGGTTTTAGCCCCACTCATAACACCCACCCCAAACAGAGGAACCACCTGCACTGAGGACGGCAACATGATAGTATGATGCATGCAAATATTTATGAAAATATATACACTTGTTAGAATAATAAATGCAATAAAAAACAAAACAAGCAACCTAAACCATCCTAGAACGCTAGGAGAGACTCGCTTAGGGAATATGGACCAGCACAGGTCAACATCTTGAAAGTCCCCAGCAGAATCGCCAACTGTCGCATCCGCGAAAAACAACCGGCGGGCTAAAACAAAAAAACAAACAGAGCCGCCACTGCGCGTTATTTATCCCAAGATAGGGAAAGGAAACGCTCAGAGAAACCTGGAAAAAGCTTGGTCTCGCGACCAAAGAGAAAGGGTAAGGGAGTCGGTTACGCAAGGGGAAGGTATTAGCACCCCTCACGTTCGTCGTACTCGACGGGATCCACGCTCTAAGAAAAGAAAAGGTTGCTAAAACACCACACACACACACGCACCGAAGACAACACAGGTGGGGTTAAGAGGAAGAGAGCTCGATAGGACGTCGCATTCTATGCCTACGTATCTCGTCTGGAACGAGAATCAGAGCTGCCGTAGTTCGGCTCACGCACGCCAAACAAGCAAACACAAACACAGGCAAACTGGGAGCCTGAATGCCAATCACTGGACTTACATCAGCATCCGAACCAAAACAAACACAATCAGGATACGTACAGCCAATCGCTGGGCTTACGTCCATATCCTGACACACAAGAAGATAACAAGCAAACGCACACAAAAAGAAAAAAAGTGCCCGGAGAGACCTCGCACGGTCTCCTGCCTATATACCTCGTCTGGAACGAGGATCAGGGCGATGTAGTTCCCCTGAAAGGGAAAGAAATTCTAACCAGATACAAAGGGAGACACACTACCAGGGAGCTGTACTCGAGCCTAGTGTTATCATGCATCATTGCCCTATGTTATGGTTTCTACCTACTTGCACAACAGCAAGCTAATCCTATCGAGGAAGAAAGCAAGCATGCAAGCATCAATCACAATAAAACAAACATTTCACATAGCACACACTATATCCAGTCAAGTGAGGCTCAAACAAGGGTGGACTGCCGAGGCAAGTCATCTGTACAAGGTAGAGTTAGCTCTTAACCTTGCCATTGAGAGGCTAAGGTGAAGCTGATGAAAGGTGAGTGAAGATTAGACTTCACAGCTCTTATCCCTGGCCAGGGAGAGCTTCAGACAAAGGAGCGTGGGTCCAGAATGGAGGGACCCTTCTACGCTCAAGACTCTGACACAACTGTACAAAGTACAAGATCTTGGGTTTGTGTCCCAATGCGTCAACACAGTGGTGTGAACAGAGGGACGACTCAACAGAATAGCGGGGGATAGATTGCATATCCCTTGGGTTCCGCCAATTGCCTCATAGAGGTCTTTACCTGCTTGGCACAAAAGTAAACAATCACAATCATCGCCTCTTAAGGAGGACTTCAGACAGTTGCCTGGCTAAATAACAAGCCAGGTCTTCCAGACTACATGGAGACAAGAGAGTCTACCTCAACTGGTTTACACAACCAAGCAGCATCAAGCAAGTTCTTAAAGAACTGTAAGCGACTAAATGTACCTGAAATCAATCAAGCATCATCAGTACTCAGACAAACCAACAGTAAACAGCAAAAGTCAATCTATACAGACAACACAAGTTAATGCACATAAGTGCAAGCCATGAGCCCAAGCTCAAGCATCAAACCTACAACACAAAGCCAATGTTAGTTTACAACATCAAACAAAACTCAATTTAATCAACTTGCACTTTTTCCCTTAAGCCTTTTGCATTTCAATCTGAAAATCCAAACCAAATGTGAGAAACTAGACCACTAGGCCAAGCCTAGGGTCCAAAGGGGATAAAAAAATCAAAACAGCAAGTGAAATTTATCCAAAATCACATTCAAACAAATCAAAAGCAAATGCAATGGGTCCCATGCTCATATCATTCATCATTATCATTTCATGCACAATTTAGTATCAAACATGCAATTTGCACCTTCAAATGACCAAACAGAACTATCTCAATCAAAAACATACCAAAACAATTCAATTAATTCCACAAAAATTCACACCTAAACAGGACACATTCAATGTATAGCATGTCAATTTTCAGCTAAATTGGATAAAATAAAGTAGGTCAATGAAAATCAAGAAGTCCAGACACATTTATACAAGCCAATTCAAGGCATCAACACAAGCATCCATTTCAATAATTCATAAAACAGTGACAACATATTGGAAATGAATGGGATCAAAACCATGATGTCCTACAATGTGTCTAGAATGCTCATGTCAAATTTCATCTTCATCCAATACCATATGAGCATTTCACAAGCATAATGCCAACATGTGTCACACAATGTCACAAAATGAGCCAACAGAGAAGAAAATTATCAATCAATTAGAAAACTCCATCAAAAATTCCAGCAAAAATCACATGTTATCTTGACATATCAATGATCATTCATGCAAAAAATTAGCTCAATCAAACATCTCTAGGCCAGGCAAATAAAATCATGAAGTTGACCTAGCTTGGTGTGACACAAATTGTCACACCTTAATTCAAAAATTCATATCTAATCAACCAAGTATCCAAAAACCACAAACTCTACATGAAAATCACCATCAAGATATCCAGAACAAGCACAAAAAAATTCATTCATTTATTTGAAGGCATCATCATTTCATGAGAGATTTGGCAAAACATACATAAATCTGACACATTGAATCAAACCCTAGGCCAATTAATTTTCCACACGTGCAAAAATTTCACAAAAATCATAATCAAATTCTACACATCATCATGAATATTATGCAAAAAATTTCACAAAATTTGGATGCAAAATGAGTGAGATATGATTTTTACAAGATCATGTAACAAAATGTAAAGAAAATAAGAAAAAGAAAGTGAAATAATAAATAATTAAATGCGCCAGTGGCATTGTCGTAATATTTAGGCTCAGGCGCAAAACGACGCCGTTTCAAAAAGAAGCGTTGGCGCTTCCTGATTGGCCAGCGGTGGCGCCAAACAACATTTAAACAAGGCAAGGCAAAATGTTGGATCAAACACGAGTTCATGAAGCATTTTCAGCAAGAACACATCCAGAAAATTCCAGAAATCAAGAACAACGAATTGCAACCAAAATCAACAAGCATATAGTCATTAGAACCGGCTTTCCATGTAGATTCAAGATATGTAACTCATTTCTCCTAATTCCTAACACAGCCACGGGATCGATCAAATTAAGATATGAACACAAAACTTTAAATCGTGATTACTTTCTCCACAGTCAATCATTTCACAAACCACAAGCATCATGTTCATTTACAATCAAAGATCTATAAAACGCATGTAATAATTTAAGCAATGGTGAGATTCGAATTTTTGCACCTTGGAGATGGCAGATCTTGTTCTTGATGATTCACGATGCTAAAGCTCCAAACAGATGATGATTGAGGTATAGGAAGTTGAATGCAATGCCTAGCTAAGCTCAATGTTGCTTCAATTGGAAGAAATCTCAAATCACCATTGATGAGCACCTTATGAACAGTCACGATTCTTGAGTCTTTTTGCAACAATTCACCAAAACAGATGGAGATGGAAGCTTGTAGAAGATCGAATCAAAAAGAATTATGCAATTTGATGAAGAATTGGTGAAGTTTTGATGAAAAATGTTGATGAAGTTCTTGAGAGAATTGTGAGAAAATGGAGGGAAAGTTTGTTAGATCTCTTGGAATATGCAATTGTGATTAACATTTCTGTTACAATTAGCCATTTATACCAATGCTTTAATCACTTCTTAATCTCAATTAGCAAAAACTTGGAAGATTAGCATAATGTGATTTCTTAATGCAAGGGCAAAAGTGACCTTTCCAAATTGGCCATGGGACAGCAAGATGACAGCTCAAACAACTTCTAAATGGCATTTGGAGTGTGTTGGAATGGTTTTCATGTCAATTGGCCTTGTATTGCTCAAATTCACTATCTCACACCAAAAATACACTTAAATCCACTTGAAATTTGACTTTTTGCATTGACCATTTTTGATGAATTTTGATTATTCACCATAAAAGTACATGTGAAATGGGGTTTGCTCATAAAAAGATCACTCAATTGGACATTCCATGTGAAAGTTATGCCACTTTGATTATAGGCATTTTTGGAAAATGAATGGACCATAACTTGTCAACCATACATGAGAATTTCAAGTTCTTGGACTTTTTGGAAAGGTGAGACCAAGATCTACAACTTTCATGTTGAACAAATTTTCATTTGAAGCTTTTTTGGACATGTAATTTTGTGGTGAAAAACTTTCCATTTTTGGAAACTTCCATTACAAGTCACTTTCCATTTTTGGAAACTTTTTGTCTGATTTTATTTTCTTCATTCTTGAGCTTTGACATGTCAAATAAAACTTGTTTCAACATGAATGAAGTGTATCCAACTCCCTCCCACCTCCAAATCCATAAAATCAAGCACAGTTGACCACAGTTGACTTTTCAACTGATAGATGAATTTGGCAATGCACTGATCAATCTGAGCCCCAATTCTCTGATGAAATGGCTCAATGGTGAAACCCTAGCCTCAATAAGCTCAATACAATCATGAAATGATCCCCATATCCATCATAGACCCCATCTCCTTGCCATGCCCTGATTGGCCCAATGCAACTAATTAGGGTTGACCAGTGGTCAAAACCCTAATCCCAAGGTATCTGATCAATCTCTTGAACCTCTGGGATGATATCAAAACCATGATGATGATGATGTATCATTTCCACCAAGATGAAGACCAATCTCCTTGAGAACCACAAAACCCTAATTTGGACCTCCACATCCTCAGATGATTAATGACCAGTCCAATGAAACCCTAGCTTGCACCATGACCTCTTCATCTCCTGATCAAGACTTAAGAGGATGACTTGCACAATGTAACCACATGATATGCAATATGCAATGCCTAATGACCTAAAAATGATATGCAATATGTTATGCTAGTCCCAAGAGAGGAGGGCAAATTTTGAGGTGTTACAATGGGTCATACCCCAAGCCAAACTTGTCTCGTTTCTCTTTCAATTCCACCACTTTGCCCCAATCTTGTGCATCTTCACTTTCCATAACAGCTTTAGCTCCTTGCCATGAGGCCATGGATGGTCCGGATTTCGGGACCTCCAAGGTCTGTTGAATGGCCATCATGTTTACTACTTCCAAGTATTGGAAGGGTGTCTCAGTGATTTCACCATCCACCTCGATATATCGGAAAGATGTCAAGTGACTAACCAAGATATCTTCTTCTCCTCCAACCACAATCATCTTGTCATTTGTAATGAATTTTAGTTTTTGATGCAGAATGGAGGTGACAGCACCTGCGAAGTGAATTCAGGGTCTCCCGAGTAAGCAACTGTAACCAGGATGTATATCCATGACCTGGAACGTGATATTGAAAATAGTTGGACCTATCTTGGTGGGTAAGTCAACCTCTCCTATCACTGCTCGCCTTGAGCCATCAAATGCCTTTACGATTAGGGTGATAGGCTTCATACTTATCCCTTCTATTGGCAGCTTTATCAAAGTTGTCTTCGGCATGACATTCAATTAGGAACCTGTGTCTACCAACACCCTTGACATTATAGTATCTATGCACTTCAAGGAGATATGGAGAGGCTTATTATGGTTCTTTCCCTTAATTGATAGTTCGTCATCATTAAAACCCAAGAAATTCCCAGTAGTTACGCAAGCTATCACGTCATCAAACCGTTCTATTGTTATGTCCTTGGTGATATGAGCATCACTCAACACCTTCAACAGCGAATTCCTGTGTGCTTCTGAGTTAAGCGGGAGAGATAACATGGAAATTTTGGAAGGTGTTTGGTTTAGCTGGTCCACCACCTTATAATCTCTCTTCTTGATTATTCTCAAAAACTCCTCAGCCTCCTCACGAGTGACAGCAGCTTTAGGAGACAGGTGCATGTCTTGCATCCCCTGATTAGGGATGGGGATCTGGACAGCAACCTCCTTCCCTTTAGCTCTCTCAGAAGTATCAGCAGTTCTTGGTGCGAAAACCCGGCCACTACGCGTCATTCCTGCTGGCCCCATAATTGAAGTGACATTTAGTTCGTTAATCATTAAAGGTTTTTCTTCCTGCCCCTGCTTAAAAGCTCTGGGCTGATATATCCATGGGACTGCCTTCTCATTTTTATATTCGAATGGTGCTGGGAACTCTATCACCAAGGGGTTATAGGTATTTCTACTTTAACTTCATCATAGGGGATGTCCACCACCGTTATCTCTTCTTGACGCTTGTTCTTGACACGGTAATTTATCTGTAACTCGCCTCGATCCAACATTTGTTATATAAAACTCCTCAACTCTTCACTATTCTCTTCCTCAACCATCTCTTCCGGGATCAGACCACTCTTCAGCAATTGTGCTCCTATCATGGTGATAGGGGTTTGAATCTCTTCAACCTTACGGATCAATTTGCCTTGATCACTCTCCTCAATGGCATTGACGGAAGCATCCTTATGCGTCGGCATAGGGTTGGTGTTCACGTTCGGGCGTCTTGGAGTGAAAGAAACGGCCTTGGCTTCGATCAAGTCTTATACCCGATTCTGAAATGCGAAACAGTTTTCCAAGGTATGACCAGGTGCTCCCATGTGAAATTCGCAATGGGCATTAGTGTCGTATCCAGGTGGATATGGAAAAACAGCTGGTTTTAACACCCTCAATGTTAGAAGGCCCTCCTTCTGCAGATATGGGAATATCTAACTAAAAGGTACTGGTAGAGGGTCAAGTTGCCTTCTTGGAGGTCTTGGCTTGAACTGTCTTGGTGGTGCGGTATTTTGCTGATGATGATGTTGTTGATGTTGTGGCTGACACATTTGTTGTTGTTGTATTGGCTGTTGATAGGGTATGGGTACTACGGAGGAGACTTGGCCATATGAAGCCTGTTTCTTCCCTTTGTAGTTTCTGGATATGGCGTTTGTTTGGCCTTCTCTTTTCTTCGGGAAACCTCCAGAATATTTCTTTGGTGCGTTAGGTGCTGTCACTCCTCCTGGAATCTTTCCATCCCTCAACCCCTTCTCTACGCGGTCTCCAATTGTAACTAGATGTGCGAAGTCAGATGCTGCACTGCTCACTAATCGATCAAAAAATGGGTCCTTCAAGGTGTCCATAAATATCCCGGTCATTTCCTTCTCCGACAATGGTGACTCTACCTGAGCAGCCAACTCTCTCCACCGCTGGGCGTATTCTTTGAATGACTCACTCTCTTTCATAGCCATCCCTTGCAACTGCATTTGGTCGGGTGCCATATCTAAGTTGTATTTGTATTGACGGAGAAATGCGTCAGCCAAATCCTCCCAACTTTGAATTCGCCCCTGTTCTAAACTCATATACCATCTCAGAGATGCTCCACTCAAACTGTCTTGGAAACAGTGTACAAGTATTTTGTCATTTTCGGTATGAGCAACCACTTTCCTGAAGTACATCACCAAGTGACTTCTTGGACAAGTCTGTCCTTTGTATTTCTCGAAATCAGGGGTTTTAAATTTAGCCGGGATGACTAAATTCGATACCAAACGTATGTTCATGGCAAAAGCACCGAAGATGTTGTTTCCTTCTATGGCTTTGATTTTCTTTTCCATGACACGTAGCCTATCTGCAGCAGGATCTGAAAGTATCTTAGGCTTTGGTTTATCGGGCATATAGAATGCACCATACTGGTCATCTCCAATTTCGGATCCATGATGAGTAGACGTATCAGAAGGTTCTGCACGGTCTCCATCTCCTTTGCCTCCTACTGGTATCTGAACCAATCTCTTCTTGGTGGGGACGTAACTTTCGTCTTGGGGATTCGGACCTGGTGCGCCATCATTCCTTCTTGCCCTAGCTTCTTCCTCTTTGCTCCTCTCTCTCTGAGTGATCGCAAGCATTGTCTCCAATAGCTGATCCATCTTCTCTTGGATCGTATTGATGTCTGTCCTCATGGTAACCTGGTTGGCCTCAACTTGTTCTAATGTCATCTTGTATTTGCTTCGCGTCTCGTACCGGTGTTGATTAGTTAGTGTGGCTGGATAAAAGGTAAAAAGGTTGGGTAAGTTTTTTGATTTTCATGAAGTGTGATGCATAATGAAGATGCGAATGTTATGCATATTTTATTTCCAGGGAGTTATTCGAGTTTCATTAGTTGTTTAGTAATTCGAAGAAACAAAAAATACTTAGAATAGCAATAATGGAGTAATTTTTAAACGTCATTCATTCCAATACATAACATAGAGGTCCAAAGAGGTCATAGTTCAAAAGTACATTTGTTAAAGGAACAAAATACAAGACATAGGCAAATTAAACAACTGGCTTTCTGGCCTGAAGCTCTTCTAGTTCCTCATTGAATCTCTTCAACAACCCTTTATAGAGCAGAATGAAATTGATTATGGCTGGAGGAGTGCTATCTTCTTTCAATTCTTCGACTGCGTCTCTCAACCTCCATGGCAATTCTTTAGCTGCCTAATTACAGAATCCTACTAGCCCATCGAGTTTTGCACGAAACTTATCCCTATCCCCTTGTAAGAAGTCTATGGTCTTCTTAAAGGATTCATAATCTTCAATCACATAGTCTCTCTCTTTCAACCATATGGAGCTATCTTGGCGTAATGACTCTAGCTGGTTCTTCCAATAGTTTACAGACTCCCTGGCATCTCTTACTTCTCGACACTTCTCCTCCCGTACCATGGGTGACACCCTAGAAGCTTCAGTGGCTATTTTCTTGAGTCAGCGCTCCTGATCTACTTCAGCTTTTGCATGACGAACATAATTGGTGAGTTCTTTTATTTGAGCCCTAAGTGTATCCCTTATCGTCTTGTTTTCCTTTGTGGCTAGATGCCACCAACGCTCATTGTCTTGACATTTTTTCTGAGCTTGTCGTAGTTGACCTTTAAGAGTATCCAAAAAATGATCAGCTTGTTCTAATCCCACTTTGATCTTCTTTCTCTTATGCTCTTCCTTGTTGAACTTTTCCATGTGGGCTTGAAGTTGTGCCTCTTTTCTCTCGAGCTCCCACTTCATATTGTTTTTCTCATTGATGGTTTATTGGAGTTTTATCTGCAGCTCTTCATTCTCTTTTTCTAGCTTCGCCATGGTGGTCTTGAGTTCCTCCATTTCTTCAATAAGGACATGGGTGATCTTAGGTTCAGGAAGAGGTATAGGTGTCCGAATGAAAAATGGCATTTTAATCATCTGCACCCTTTCCTTTACCCATTGAAAATGTGGTTCTTTTGTAATCCCATTTGCTCTCCCTAACTCAGCTTTCCCTTTTCGATTGATATTCTTCCAAGCTTCTTTGATTTGCTGGAATAAGCTAGGATTCTCAACCCCAAAGTCAAGTAACAAGAAAGCTTCCAAAGAATTTGCCTCTGGAGGGCTTTCCATTGGGTAACCGAGTTGTCTGAGTGATAGAACTGGGTTAGCATTCACACATCCTTGAGTTCCAATAAGCGGTAGATTTGGGAAATCTCCACAACTGAATATGATGTCTACGTTGATATATTCTTTGGAGTACCAAGAGAGATCTTCAGATCGGAGTGATCCCAATCTCTGAGGCCAACTAACATCTGTCTGTTCAACCCAAGCACATGTCTTCGGAAGATGTTCTAGAAACCACTGATACAATAAAGGAGTACAACAAGCAATCAATCCTTTCTTCTTAGTATACCTATGACTTATGTGATAATAGACATCAGCTAACAAAGTGGGTACTGGGTTCCCAGTAAGGAAGACACAAATGGCAGTCATGTCTACGAAACCATCCATATTCGGGAATAGGACGACGCCATAGATGCCCAATGCAATAGCAGAGTAACAAGCATCTCAACTTTCTGCCTTCAACAGCGTATGAGCTCTTTCCAAAAGAAAACTTAGTGAAAATCCTTTGGTATTCCCTTTGATCTCTAAGTTATCTTTTGCTTCCTTTTCATCCATGTGAAGCGCACTAGCAATGACCTCGAGGGGAAAAGATTCATATGTCCCTTCAAATAATGACTTGTCCTTCATAGGAATCCTAACAAGACGCTAGAATTCTTCCAACGTTGGTGCTAGCTGGAAGTCTTGGAATGTGAAGCATCTTAAAGGTAAGTCATAAAATTGGGCTAAAGTGATCAAGCCTGTATGGTCCACTTGTTGATTGAGGATGCTGAGAAAATTGCCATAATTCTTTCCAAAGTTGATTCTGTATACAGGGTGCATCTGAGAGACCAGGTTACGTAAGTTCTTCAGATCGGGATCCTTGAATTTGAAAGAGTAAATGTTTCTTTTGCTTGATTCCATGCTTCTTGAATTCCTGCAACCCATGATACTCAGATTCCTTGGAAATAAAATAATATGAATGCTATGCTATGAATGATATTATGCGTGTCACATGTAGGTTGATATACAAGTCATGCGAGTGGGTACTCTTGATTACTAAACAAAACCCTTTTGGTAGAATGCTAAAGGTAAGAAGTTCCCAAAGTCATCAATCAATATCTAGAAAAGTTATTGTCATGATGAAAACTCATCTGCAAATAACATCCCCAAACAAAGTTTCATCTGGGTGAGGCCTTCGTATGGTCCCAAAGAGGAAAACTCCTAGTGGGCCCATACTACACAACTCTCGAGTCCAAGGTTCTAATAAGGTTCTCAGAGTCATAGATCGAGGTTGGGAATACCACTGTAAGGTAGTAATACGCCCAAGGGATCTCATCTGATTGGGGATTTCGTATTAACCTAATAAGTCTGAGACTTTTCAGGTAAATACTACATAACCACCAGATATAATGGGTTAAAAGGTCCCTAGAGTCATTGATCCAACTTGAGAATGCTATCGTCGTGACGAAAACTCGTCGGGAAACAATATTTCAAGAGAATCTCCTCTAGGCGGGGTCTTCGTTTCTTCCCAACAAGGAAGACTCCTTGTGGGCGCCCACTACGCAACCACCAACTTAATCTTATGGTTTTTCTCAGACTCGGGTAGAGAGCCTATCTCACAAAATATCACCGACCAGAGAACCCCAAATAAGACATATTCAATAAATCACAATACACTCATCATGACAGCATAATAATAACAGAATAAATAACAAACAGATAAAATTAACACACAATACATCAACTGAACTAAGTTAGGCTTCACTCTCTTTTGCTTGGAGCTAGTCCCCAGCAGAGTCGCCATCTGTCGCATCTCGAAAAATACGATTCCTCGCGATAGTCGCGGAAAAATTTATGTTCGAACAGAGTCGCCACTGAACTTTATTTATCCCAATGAAGGAATAGGAAAATATCGATAAAACCTTTAGGAAATGGAATAATGGTCATCGCAACCATATTCTGGTTCGGGAGTGGATTACGTAAGGGGAAGGTATTAGCACCCCTTACGTCTGTTATACTCAACGGGAACCTTTTAGTTCTAATGTGTGTTTTGAGTGTTAATTCATGTTTGTTTGTTATCTTTGGGTTATAAAATATTGAAAATAGAAATGGATGAGAACCTCAGAAAGGAGAAAGGGGAGGTTTTTTATTAGTGTGCTCACGAAGATACAGCAATCTCCTGCCTACGTATCCTTATGGTATAATAAGGAAATTAGAGCATTCGTAGTTCGGGGAACTACGGTTGGTTGGTGTTTTTTAATGAACGACTATGTAGATCGCATCCTAAAGGCTAAACGTTGGCTTGTCTACTCTCGGCGGAGGCTTAAGCATTAGTTTGTTGTGCGCATTAGAAAGGATTAATAGTGTTCTTTTGAAAATAGTTTTGGTCACACGAGGGTGACGAGTTGGTTTGATGTGTTTGATGTTTTGTTTGATTGGTTTTGATTGCACGAGGGTGAGGAAAGGATAGATTTGATGTATTGAGATGTTTTTGGTTGGATGACTATTACTCGAATAATCGAGTAAGACAACTCGTATCCAAATAATCAGGAAAGGGAATAGAAGACTCTAGACGGCTTTCTGTTTCATCTGAGTAATTATGAAAAGGATTGGATAATAATTAAGGTGTTTTGAATGGATGACGATTACTTGGATACTCGAGTAAGACAACTCGCATCCTAATAATCGGGAAGAGGAATAGAAGACTCTAGACCGCTTTCTGTTTCATCCGAATATTTATGAAAATAAGGTTGTATAAGGTTGACGTATTTTAGCATGAACGACAAATACTTGAACAACTGAGTAAAACGACTCATATCCAAGCATTTGAGAAGAGGAGTTGAAAGCTCAAAACCATCTCCTTTTTCGTATAGTTTGTTATGAAAATGATTATATTAGGTTATATGTTTGTGGAAAAAATGTTCGACTGACCGAGTAAGAGAACTCGTATTCAAACAATTGGGGAGAGAAGTTGAAGACTCAAAGTCATCTCCCTTTTCATTTAGCTTAATATGAAAATAATTTGATTTCAACGGGGTTTGGAAGTTTGTAACGAAATGACGAGTGTTTAACTGACCGAGTAAGAGAACTCGTATTTAAACAATCGAGGAGAGGAGTTGAAAACTCAAAAAACCATCTCCTTTTATGATTTCTGTTATTGTAAGAATGTTTGATTTAATTATGTTTAAGTGGATTAGAAATGACGACTAATTGACTAACCGAGTAAGAGAACTCGTATTCAAATAATCGAGGAGAGGAATTGAAAACTCAAAGCCATCCCCCTTTTCATTTCCAAATGAAATGGTGTTTGATTGTGATTGGGTATTTTAATTTAACTTTTGATGTCGAATCGAGGTTTTAAAATTTTCATTCTTGTGAATGAATTGAATTTATTTAGTGAATAATCCATCTAATCGATTAATTAAAACCGAATATGTCTCATTGTAAGAAGGCCCAAGAGTAAGCCATGTGAGGTTGATGGCGATGCTTTTACAAGCGATCGACTTACAGAGGTGTTTTGAAAATGGGCTCGACTTTGAATCGAGAAGTATGTGATTTATTTTGAAATCGGCTCGGATTATTTTAAAATCGATGAAAGCGACGTGACTTTGTCACAATTATAACATCTTATTTCGTGTACACTCAAGATTCAATATAAACAAATAGATAAAGAATAATCGTGCACATACACTCCTTAAGATAAATAAACATCTAAATTATGAAGGTCATTTGTGATTCTATAATCAATTAATTAACTGAATGTTTAACGAATTATTTTATTTTAATTAAATAATAAATAGTAATAATAAAAAAATGAATATAACCAAATAATTAAATATTAATAATGATAACAACCATATAATTGTGTATTTACTTTTAAAAAATAATAATAATAATAGTAATATAATTACATATTTAGTGTATATATAAAAAAAAATTAACAATAGTATAATTATAATTTCGAAAATAAAATAATATTAACAATAGTATAATTATAGTTTCGAAAATAAAATAATATTAACAATAGTATAATTATAATTTCGAAAATAAAAATAAATAAGTCAAAGCTTTGTTCTATTCTAAACTGTGGGGGTGCAAAAAAGAAATAATAGAATAAAAAGAAAATAAATGGTAGAAAGAACATGGGCCTTGAGAGAGGTGGCCCATTTCAGTCCACAAGGGGTTCAGAATAACCCAGTCAAACGTGTTGACTTCAGGGATCCATTCCAATCGTCAGATCAAAAGCTTTGGCCAGGTTTGTCAATCGAATGAAGATTATAAAGGGTTGCGTGGTAACACGCTATACCCTTATGCATGGGAACAGAGTCGCCGTCCCCTTCTCTCTGGTGACAAGTGTCTCAAACTGGTGACACTTGTCACCGCCACCTCACCAACCAAAACACGGTTTAAAAAAAGGAAAAACTGGAAACGTTTTCACATTCAACTCATTCTTTCTCTCTCTTCAAACTTACGCTCAGAAGGAGCTTTGCAGAAACCCTAAAAACTCGTCTCTCTTGGAGAAGACGACCGAAGGCGGCGGCTCACGGAGGAGCCTCCGTCCTTCTCCGGTAACCCTACCCCAAAACACCACCTAGCTTACTAAACACGCCCTTCCGAGGTCGAATCTGAACCTAAAATTTCTTAAACCACGCTCAAATCTCCTAGATCTCTAAACCCTTACCGCGAAATCGAGGCTTTTGCATGTGAAGACTTAAGGAAAATAAGGAGGATCTTGTTTCACTTACCACAGCGAAGGAGGCAAAAAGATGGCTTCAGGCGAAGAAGGAGCGCTTTGATCCGAGTCCGTCGCCGGCAACCCGTCGCAGTTTCGGATAAGTTTTCTTCCTCTACCTTTCTTCTTTGTCTGTTTTCGTCTGAGGATTATGGATTACAAAATTGTTTCAACTTTCTGTTTTATCTTTCACTGTTTTTTTCGGAAATTTTATGTTTGATGTTCTTAATCTCTGGGATTTCTGAAAAAATGTTTGATGTTCACTGTTTAGTTTTTAGGGCTTTTTGAAATATCTTGCTGTTGTGTTTATGATGTGTGAAAAAAAACCGCTCTGTTATCTCCTCTGTCCTCTTTCTCTTGTTGTTAACCTTTTTTCTGATCCATTGCTTAAATGGCGAATTTTTAAAGCCTTGAAGAAAACTCCTTTTTCAATTTGTCCCATCCCAGATTATGTGGGATTTGATTTTTGTTGATTTGTTCTTGTTTTAGACCAATTTTGACATGCTTTTTGGATGTTCACGTTAGCCTTCTGGATAAAGCATTAAACTGAATAATTTATTTAGTTATTTTTCAGTTCCTCAAGCGCTTCTGAAAAGTGCTTTTTAATTAAGCTGTTTTTTCTCTTTGCATGTTACAGGTGAATTGACTTGATGGAATGGAATGTAGGCTACGTGAAGATGGACGTGTAATACTTGTAGTTTAATTGGACTTTGGTGCATTTGGAAGTTGTACAACTTGTTTCATTTGAAGTCTAATAGCCATTAACAACTATGTATTCAACATGATTTTAATATTATTTCAAACAATTTCTCCATATTAATTTCATGTTATCTATGTATGTATGTAGAACTTCATGTATGAAAGTAAAATGGACCTTGGAAATGGATTAATGAATTCAAATATTTGAAGTCACCTCTTTAATCATGTCATAAGGAAGTAGGTGTATGAATGTGAATGGAGTTATAAAGTTCAAAGTTCATTCTTAACCAAGCATGAACAAGTAGCATGAAACAAATCTAATTCAAAATGTATGGTATGTACGAAGTGAAAAGATGATGATTATGAATGTGGTTGACTTATGATTGAAAATTTCCATGGAAAGCTTGAAAAGAATTGAATCATTACTTGTATAAGACAATGGGATGTGCATTGATTTATGAAAAGAAAGTGAATGGTTTAGCATATTATGAAGTGTAGTTTGGCCTAGAATTGGTTTTTTGAATGAAATGAATAATTATGATACATAAAGCATGTTGATTTTGTTGACAAATGTGATGGAATTATACAAGGTGGAATGTGTAAATGGACTAGTAAATAGTGATCATAGAAATAATAACATGGCTCATAATACTTACTAATAAGAAAATAGATTTTGGATTAGTAATGTAAAAAAACTCAAACCACATTTTAGATTATGAACACGCTTATGCAAATGGGCCTTTGAAACAAAGAGATCTCATGGGTAAACCACAAATGGCCGAACAAAATTAGGGTATGACACCAAGTTAGCAAATTCACAGTCTTCTTCATAATCTTCCATGTATCAGATGACATACTCCTTGAATAGCTTAGAATAAGGCATTAGACACAGGTTCAAAGTAAGTTTTGCATCAGGACCATGTAGTAGATGAACTCAAAGGGGATCTCAATACTTGCATCAGATGAAAGTTTAATTCATAATGACTTGGCTTCAGAAAATTTAGCATTGGTCAAGTCCTTTTGCATAGGGAGTGTTGCCTAATTCTAAGTCCAAAGCTCAGATCAAATCCAACAGTCCACACAAACATTTTTTAGGGTTTTTTTTGTTGTTATGTGCATTAAGGTCCTAAGACCACAAACACAAACAAAATACACAAACAAGTATATACAATCACAATATATGGCTCAAGTGAGCAGATTGAAAATGACATTAAAATAAACAAGTTAAATGATATGAATAATGGCAAATGATAAAAGGGCTTGAATTTAAAGTGCATAAGGTAAATGTCTTGAAATTAAAAGTTAGTCAAATGTTAGTTGATTTGATGTTAGTATTATTTTTGCTTTTCAATTGTTTAAGTCATTCTTTGGTGAACACTCAACCCTCTATTCACAAGCATGGATCCTTGAACCAAGACATCTTCCAAAGGAAGGAAAAAAGGCCAAGTTTCCATACAATACCATGAAAGGGGGGAGACTTACAATCTCACTTACTAGAATGTTATGTTTTTGGGTCAAAATTTAGTGATGTGTTAAGCAATCGTAATTGGACTTATGTAGAAGTCACAACTATCTGAGGTTGGGCAATAGAAATTGAAGTGTTAATGCAAGTTAGAGATACGGTATAATGAATCACACTCTTAAAACATACCACACTTAAAAAGAAAATGGCAAAAGGATGGACCTAATCTCATCCATACTTGTATTGGTTTATGGACTAATTAGCCTTAGGATATAGAGATGCCATTGGTCAATGAAATGGATGAGATAGAAGGGGATTGGAGATGAAGAGGGAAGGGAAATGAGACAAACACAAATTGGTCATGAGAAGAATTTTATCAAATTAAAATCATTCATTCATTTTGGGAGATGAAATATACATTTCATCAATCCCCTAAATTCAATGATTTTAATCCAACAAAGTCAAATCAACCTTGACCAAGACCCAAACACAATAGTCAAACTTCACAAGTCAATAAAAATAGCTCAACACAATTTATTCACAATTAAACAATTAAAAATAATTAAAAATGCATTAAATTAAATTATGTTTGATCAAAAACCTAAAACCTCTTCAAAACACCAAATAAATGGCCAAGAGATTTATCATAGGTCAAACAAGGTCAAAGGACCTTGGAGAAAAAATTTCATTATTTTTGGAAAGTCAAAAGTATTTTTAAACGATTAAAAATATGCATAAAAACAATTAAATCATGAAAAATATTAATGTTGATCCAAAAAATAAATTTAATTCAGAAAATGAAAGAGAAAAATATTTGAAATTTTTTGGTGAAAGTCCCATAATTTTTGGATCAATATTAAAATTAATATGAATTAATGTAAATAAATCAATTAAAATGAAATTTCAAAAAAATCAAAAATATGTGGACCATTTGATCTCCCTCATTAATTGATGTGGCAGATCAAATGGTCCAAAGCACGCTTTCCATATGATCTCTAGTCAACTGCGCAGCACACATGGTAATCATAACCAATGCTCAGGATTAAAACATTTTGAATGGATCATGTGGTTCAGAGACTTGCCAACACATCGCCGGAGCCAAAGCTTCGGTCTTATTCTTCGGTGGACCTCACCGAACTGGTCCACCTTCAACCATCACCAAAATGAAAAAGCAAGACATGGATTTAAAGAAAAAATGCTCAAGAGCTCGAATCTGACCTCAATTTTGTCTAACTCCGAGTATATAAGAAGATACATGGAGTTGAATTTGAGGATCATGATCTGAGTTGCTTCGATTTGACCTCTAAGCAACTCAATCTTGTTGCCTACATTGGTAGGACTTCAGACAACCAAAAATCAACAAGAATAATGGAGAAATAAGAGAGTCGAAGAGTGGAAAAATCTGGAAAATCACCTTCAATGGAGCTTCAGATTGGCACGATCTTGCTCTCAATTATGCTTGGCCTTGCTTCAGATGCTTGATGGAATAGAAATGGATCAAGGAAAGGGATGAACTCTTGGAGTTTCAATCTCAAAACAGTTAGAGATTTGAAACTCGATTTTCAAAGAAAATCTTCAAGCTTATCCTTTAATGGTGAGGGTTTAGGGTTGCTGAAATAAAGCTTGCGCATGAGGTCCTTATTTCTGAGCAAAAGAGCTTCTATTTGTAGGCCAATGGGACTGATATTTGCACACTTCCATTTTTGGCAAAACTTGAAAATCTCTCTTGCATGCTTGCATGGGCGTGTGATAGGCCTACCAAGTGATGCACTTAGGTCCGAAATTGAGTGTAAGCCATGCTGAAATCATGTTGTCAAGCCAAACATTCGTGTATCAAAAGTGGAACTTGATATTATCCAAATGGTCCTTCCATTTTAACCCATGCGCAAGTAATTCATCCTTTGTCCAAATGAGATGATTTTCGACTTTTTGGAAAGGTTAGATCAAGAGGAACAACTTTAATGTTGAACACTTTTTCATTTGAAGCTTGTATCATGATGAATTTTGAGGTGGAAGTTTGAAAAATCAAACATATCAAAAAAAATTCTAAGTACCAAGCCATATGTTCACTTCTTCCACCTTGAATAACTTTTTCTATGGGCTTCAAATGAGAAATGTTCCTTCATCAAAGTTGTAGCTCTTCCAAATCCATTCAAAGTGGTCACAAATTGGATCTCACTTGGACTTGGGATGAAGGAGTTATCCATTTCATAAGTTGAGGAAAATCACTTGTTCAATGGTATTGGTCCAAAGTGACCTATAATGTTTCCTCTTGGCGCATGCATTTTCAAGTTGAATTTGCACTTACTCCAAACATAAAAGTTGAAGTAGACATCTTGAATTTAATCATGCAACTTGAATGGATTTAATATAATACCAAATGAGCAAGTTATGATCTTGGGAAGTTGATCTCCAAATTAGGGTTTAGACAAAATGACCTATAATCTTTCACCATAAAAAATGACTTTCCAAACAAAACTAGCTATTGAATTAAACATGAAAGTTGTTTGAAATGTCATTTAGAGTAACTTGGCTCTTGGAATCATTTTCATATTATAAAAATTGTAGGAGATAGGGTCTAGGGAACCCCAGTTTTGACCAGTTGAATTCCTCTGGTCAACCACCCTGAACCAACTTGCTAGCTTGATATTCTCTTGACTTTTGGGACTCATGGAGGATCATATATGCATAAGATGATGAAATTTGAAATATACCTTTAAATATTTGATCAATTTCTACGGAAACTTGTTGAAGAAGTCACATAAGATACCCATATGAAATAGGGCTTCCAAGGCAAACAAGCTCCAAACTCTTGATGATTTCTTGATCAAAATAACATGTGAAGATCATGGGGATCCATATATGATAATTAGAGCCATAGTAAACCACATCTTGATTGATCTCCTTGCATTGGGGGTCTTGAACCCTAGATATGAGCTTGATAGATCAAAGGTGAGCATACATACTACCTACAAAAGCAGTTAAACTATACAAATGACATATTTTTGGTATTTTGGTTAGTAAATAATGAAAAATGAAGTATGATACAATCAAATGTGTTTGGTGATCTCTCCCAATGCAAACCCAATGAATGAAGGGTAAGCAGGATGACAAGGTCTGATCCCAATGTTAATGCATATGATGAGAATAGCATGAGGGATCTTAGGGTCAAAATTGGAGTCTTACAACTCCTTATGCGTAGCCTTCTGGACATCATTTGCATTCTCTTCCAATGGAGGTACTCCATCACTTATGATTTTAGTGACATCTATAAATTTGAAGATGAACTTCATTTGCGCAATCCACCTCTCACAGTTCTCACATTTGAAAACCCGTAGATTCGATAGAAATTGCATTCATGTTGTGTTTCCGTTTGCCATTACATATTCACTCTGAATCGCAGCCAGGCTCGTTGATACTAACTTATTATAACAATTAGGATTTTCAAGAAAAATGAAGAAAATGAAGAAGAGAGAGAAATTATATTGTGAAAAGGAAATTTTATTATTGTAAAATTGAAATATATTTCTGTATATTAATTTTTGATTCCAGTATCTCTCTCTCTCTGTAGATTCGATAGAAATTGCATTCATGTTGTGTTTCCGTTTGCCATTACATATTCACTCTGAATCGCAGCCAGACTCGTTGATACTAACTTATTATAACAATTAGGATTTTCAAGAAAAATGAAGAAAATGAAGAAGAGAGAGAAATTATATTGTGAAAAGGAAATTTTATTATTGTAAAATTGAAATATATTTCTGTATATTAATTTTTGATTGTAGTCTCTCTCTCTCTCTCTCTCTCTCTCTCTCTCTCTCTCTCTCTCTCTCTCTCTCTCTCTCTCTCTCTCTCTCTCTCTCTCTCTCTCTCTCTCTCTCTCTCTCTCTCTCTCTCTCTCTCTCTCTCTCTCTCTCTCTCTCTCTCTCTCTCTCTCTCTCTCTCTCTCTCTCTCTCTCTCTCTCTCTCTCTCTCTCTCTCTCTCTCTCTCTCTCTCTCTCAACCAAAAAAAGTTCAATAATTGCAGTATTCAACAATGTTGAATACATGCTTATAAACTTCGATACACATGTTGTATTCGACTCCGTCAAACATAATTTGCTTCTATTTAGCTTACTTCGACTATGTTGTCTAACATAATTACGTCGAATACAACTTTTTTACCAAAACATTGAATTACATCTTCTAACTTTCATTGTTGATATGGTGAGATTCCTTCTGATGTTTTCTTACGTACTCAATTAAGTTTGTGACATCTTCCCAATGGGAGATATCCTAAACAACGCCATCAAGAACAACCTTGGATCCTTTTTCAATGTCCATAAAATCTCTCCCCTGACCTTGTTTTCTTGGGAACACCAACTTCAGCTTCACCATAAAGTTCTAAATTTCTTTTTTATCATATGTCTTCTTTAATTTATTTATGATTTCTCTCTGCTTGGGATCTATATCCACCTTGTTTGTGTGTGTGAGCATGTTCACCTAAACATCCATCACAAAAATTATGTGTCATAAGCTATAGTTTAATACATTATATATAACTAAAGTACTTAAAAAATAGGAGGTTACAAATTTTCAAGAGTGGATATGATTAGACTTGAATATTAATTGTTTGTAATCAAATTGAACAGAAAAAGATGTGCATAAATTAGAGTGCATAAATTAGAGTAGTGGCTATTTTAAAATTAAGTAAACGGAGTGATAACATCACACATGAAATGGAAGATATGAAGATGTTCCTATAACACACTACTTCTTCTCAAATAAGTGAACAAATATCTATCATGCATTCTCAACTTTACCATTATAGTTTGATTTTTACTTCTCCATGAACACCTATAAATACTGCATAATCCTATTGATTGTCTAAAAATATTTTTATAGGTGACAATGCATGAATTGACTAAACACATTTTCTGTCCATGTCATGGTTGGCTTTGTGTGGGCTAGAAAATTTTTTTAGAAGCTTCTAATACTCGAGCACAACAAAAAAGGTGTAGTTATTAACAATAAAGTTGAGACTCTAAATGGAGATATGAAGGAAAGATTGCTACTCCCTTCGATCTCATTGTGCACATGGGTTGGGTCAACCCACAAAATCCGGTTAAACCCACCTAAAAAAAATCAAAAAAGTGGGTTGGGTTGGGTAATTGGGTGGATATGGGTTTGAAAACTAAAACACCCATTAAAAAAATCGGGTTTCGAGTAAAATCAGACCCAAACTCAAAAAACTCATTGTCTCACTAATCAAAAATTTATTTTACAATTTTAATGGTTTTGATGAATATTATCTTAGTTATTGCAATTTTAGTCTCTTAAGATTTATTATTTTAGTGAATCATGACTTTAACTAATTTTGAATGTTTCACACTTTAATATTTTTAATGCTAATACAATTTTATGTCACAAAACTTTAATTTATTGCTAGTATTTTATAATAATTTTATTAATTGATGATATCATTTATTATTTTATGATGCTAAAAGATAGTAAAAATAGGTTATCTAATTTTTTTAAAGAAAATATAAATGTTGAGTAATTTTTATGAAAATAATATGATGAATTATCATTTTATTATTTAATATTAATAAAAAGAAAAATTATTTGGGCAACCCACTACCCAACTCAACCCAACCCGAAAATTAGTGGATTTATCCAAACCGGCTCATTGGTGTAATGGGTGGTTATTTTACCTAACCCAAACCGAAGTATCCTATATGGATTGGGTATTGGGTTTGGCCAAGCCTAATCCAAACCAGCTCACGTACACCCCTATATAAGCAATGTTACAAAAAAAATCATCATTTAAGAAAAATATCTAAATGCATTAAAGTCTCACACTCTTTCTAATTTTACTCCTACTTTTTGCATTGAAAATTGTTAAAAACATATAAATATGAAAAGAATGGGGTATATTTGGAATAGTGATAGTGAATGTAATAAATATAGATGATTTTTGCTCACACTCTTATAATCTCATTAATATTTACAAGACCCTCTTTCAAATTGGTATCATTCACATATTATAAGTAAATTGATTGTCAAATAATATATAAAATAAAACTAATATCTAAAAGAAATGTAAGTTATAGTTATTAATTCATTATTTGATTTATTTTTAAGGAATGTTTGTTTATCTCATGTATTTTTCTCCATTATGGTAAACAAAATTATAAATAATAGTGATGATCGATTTATTATCACAAATAAACTCAACTTCATAGGGATTCACACTTTATCTTTAAACCTTCTAACACAATATTAATCCACGACAGCTCATAAATTGTGTCATGGCTCTAAATTCTACCTCAACACTCGAACAAGACACTGTACTTTTTTTCTTGTTTCTCCAAGACACAAAGTTTCCCCAAACGAATATACAATACACTTAAGTGGACCTTCTATCACTCATTGAACCTACATAGTGGGCATTAATATAAGTCTCCATAGTAAAACTTCAACGTCTTTTGAAAAGGAGTCATCTCTTTCGAATAGCCTTAATATATTATGGTTTGTAGGTGGCTCTTCCTTGGATTATGCATAAACTATCTCACAATATTGATTGCATATGTGAAGTTTGGCCTTGTATGAGCCAAGTAAATAAACTTTATGACTAATTTTAAATACTGAACCTTGTGAATCGTAGCACTTTCACTTCATAGCTTATCTAATGATTTTACTCGATGGAAAAACTTGCATGTTTACATCTAAGTATGTTTGTTTCCCACAAAGAGAGCGGGAGCATACTTTCACTAAAAAATAAAAATATCTTGTTGTGAGCAAGCCACCTCAAATATGAAGAAAATGTTCTTTCATCTCAAACTCTGCAGATAGTTTCTCCTTGAATAATTGTCTCTCGACCATATCATGACCCTAATAATGATATCATCAACATAAACAAGAAAAATAATAAGTTTTCTTCCGTGTAAATGTTTAAAAAATGTATGATCTCCCTTGATCAGCTTGTTGTTCATGCCCCCTATTGATTTTGTCAATCTTCAAACCATGCTCGGGGAGACTATTCTATCCCATATAAGATTTCCTCACTCATCACACTTGGTTTGTTCCACCAGTTGATCCAAATTCTGGGAAAATCTCCATATACACATCCTACTTTAAGTTTATATGTAAGAAACTGTTTTTTTACATCAAACAAGCATAAGTTGTAATTAGGGAGAGCAACAAGAAACATTAAGATTTGAACAATGTTTATATTCACCATTGGAGAAAATGTCTCCTTTTAATTAATATCATGTGTCATAGGGTATCTTTTTCCACCTGTCTAGCCTTGTATTAATCAAGATGGTGTATGATTTATGTTTAACTTCATAGATCCACCTGCATCCAATTGGTTTCTTTGCATCCAACTCAAGTCGCATTTCTTTCAAGTGCTACCGTTCTCCCGTCCTTAGCTTCAACCCAATTGTCTTTAAGTTGAACATATGATGAGATTCTCACACATTCAACAACTACAATAAAACTCGGATGCTGCATACGAAAATTATTATAGGAGAAAAATTGAGAAATAGTATATTTGGAACAATACCTTTTATCTTTTCTCAAAAAGATATGTAAATCATCTCGATCAATATCGTAAGTATCATAAATCTAAGAATCAATAATAGAATAGTTACTTTCAGTACTTACTTCTGACTCAAGCGATTGAGGTTGTTTCAATAATGGGTCGGATTTACTTCTTCTATAATACACTAAAAGTAGTTCACTTGATTTGGTCATTGTTGGTTTTGAGGGTCTTGATTCACTAAAAATAAAAGAGAAATGAGGAACCAAAACAAAAAGTAACTTGGGTTTTCCAAATTGTATTTGTACTTTGTTGTAAAAATGAATGTACATTTGAGATGCTTCTAATTTATCCTTAATAAAAAAAGTTAAATTACTCGAGTAAAGTCATTAATAAAAAAAACTATCTTGCACCAAAAATATTAGAAATAGTAAAAGTCCCCAAACATTAGAATTATCTAAATCAAAAGGTTAATAACACTATTAGACTCTGTTTGGATTGATGGACTAAAACGGAGTGGAGCGGAATTGAACATGATGGAACTAAGTAGAATGGAGAAAAATGGAACAAAGATTTCATTCAATTGTTTGGATTTTTTTATAAATTGACAGAACATAATAGAACAAATTATTTCATTCCATTGCATACATCTGAAGTTGGGTGGAACGAAATTGGAAGGATTTGATGGAATATGATGGAATGCATTCCATCATGTTCCATTCCACACCATCCATTATTTACAAATAAAAATAGTGAAATCTAATTATATTTCACTGCGTTCCATTTTATTCCATCAATTCCATCAATTCAAACATACCCTTAGTAAAACTAGAAAGAAAACAAGTATGTTGGTGCTTAGAAAACAAACAAATGTCAAAATTAAAAGACTCATTTTAAAAACAAATATTGAAACATAGACCTCGTCAAGAAAAAGAGAGGAAAATCAAGACATTAGGGCTGAAGCTAGACTTGTGAGATAGAAGTGTGATACTATCACTTGACTGAAGTGCATAAGATAACAACATTATGACCAATTCAATCATCAGATAGATAGTAAAAATCTCATTGTTCCTAAACAACTCCAATCATATTTCAGTTGCGAGAACATAAAAAGTAGAACGAAAATAAAAAATATTACCTCATAATTATGTTCTTTGGTAAGCTTACGAATAAGGATAAAACTATGAAAGTGTGTGGGAACATGCAAACGTCTTCTGGTTTATAACAAGGCTGGAGTTTAATGTTCTAGAAGGAGAAGTATATGAAGTAAACAATTCTAAATGGGACATTAAATTATCATTTGTTCCAGAATCCAAACATTCTTAGTCATAATACCAAACATTCTTAGGCATAGTGCGAGAGGAACTACGAGACCGAGAGCAAAAGCTCTTATCACCCATTTCCATATGAATGATATTAGAAATCATCTCAACAACAATTTCCATTTAAAAGGAATAGAAAAAACTAGCCAACAAAAACTATTGCCAAACACCTTTAATGTGCATTTCTCCATTTGTGGCATCATGTGCACTGCAATCTCTATTTATACGGTCTCCAAGTATCCATGCAAGAAAGCATTTTTTGCACCAATTTGGTGCATTCCTAATGCATGTCATTCTGAATTTGCATCACATATTCCTCTTTTTTTGGCATGCAATTTTATCTCATTTTGACTAGGTTATTTCTCAATTTAGTTCATATGATTGAGTTTTATATTGTTTTGAGGATATTTTAGGGGAACCTTCGCTTTCAAAAATGGTGGAAATCATAAGATGAAATTACTAGACAAATTTGGAAGCAAACCAAATAAATTTGATAAGTTTAGTCTCTAATAAATCATATTATTAACAATCCATTACTTCAAGAGTAATATAAGGAGTAATCAATTTGGACACACGTATCATCATAGTGCTAATCTCAATCCCGAACAACATTCTAGATGGTGAAATGCCTTTACTTAATTTTTTTTCTAATTTTATTTTTGTCTTTATTTGTTGGTATTACTTTATTTTTTGTTGGTATAACCTTCTCTTTGTCAAACTATTTGTCTCTGTTTAATTAATCGAGTTATAACTAAAGGCCACATACTAGTAATTAGAATTATTAGAGATTGATAAGGATGTGTTATTGTCACAAAAAATAATCCGTAAGAGTGTTAAAAAGATGTTTTACTATTTTTCTTAATGAATTGTTAGTGATCGACTGTGATTAAATTAAAATATGTTAAACGAATCCATTACAATTTGGGTCAAAATGGGTTAAACATTTTTGACACCACAAAGTCATCTAAACCTATCACAGAAAATGGATTGGGTGACTTAATTCACCCTTACTTTGGTAACTTTAAATATTTTTATGAAAGAAAAAACTAAAAGTAAATTTTAAAAAAAAAAAGATGAGAGAGGAAGTTTTAGGAGAAAGATAGGCACAAATTTACCATGACTTTAGCGCCACAAAGTCTCTTAATATTTTCCTAAATTGGTGGGGGCGAATCGAATCTATAGCCAAGTGTAAACACACACTTTAGAATTTTTGTGTGCAACTTTCATTATACCATTTTCATCTTCTTCTTGTGCATATTTTGCCGCAGACCTGTAACACCCCAAAATTTGCCCTCCTCATTCATGCATTCATTTAGCATTTCATATTGCATTTCATCATGTCAATCAGAATTAGATCTAAAAAAAAAAAAAAAAAAAAAAAAAAAAAAAAAAAAAACGAAAAAAAAAAAATATATATATATATATATATATATATATATATATAATTTTTTACAAAAAAATAATAATAATAAATTTTTTTTTAATTAATTAATTAATTAAATAAATAATTAAATAAAAAAAATATAATAAAAAAAATTTTGGACTTGGGTATCTCTCATCTAAGCCCACAAAACCATGAAATTCAGTCTATAAATACCAAGGCTTCACTTGAGAGAACACAGAAGAGGAGAAGAAGGAAGAGAAGCAAAATACTCTGAGGTTTCCTTGGAACAAAACCCTGAGGAAAAAGATAGTGAGAGAAGACCTAACGGAGTTCAGAGCAGCCTCCAAACCCCGAAGGGAACTCAACTACACAGATTCACCTCTGCCTCACATAAACCCTGAAGATTGTTTTGTAAACCTCACGGGTGCAACTCAATTTCAATCAAGCTCTCCAATCAGGTTTGCCTTTATTCCCATTACCTTTTGCTTTGAAGTTGAATACTCTGAATGTATGAGGTATGATGGATGAATTTCATTAGGTTTTTTGCCTATGGGTTTAATATGTATATGAATGTATAAACAATGCCCTGAATGTTTAACCGTTTAATTTTTGAGTGTATGCCACAGGGTTTGAGGTTTCTGAAACCATACTGTTATTCATGAAAAAAATGCTTATGATGTTTCACTAACCCTTTTGTTGAATTTTTGTGAGGGCTCACATGACTTTTGCAGGGATAACTTGCGTGGTTTCCCACTTTATTTGTGGGATAACCCCTGGAGGTTCATTCCGATTACCTGTACTGACTCACTTTTCTTTGATGGCATTAGCTTGGAGAGATCTCTGGGTTTCTTGTCCCCTTGGTTGCTGTTACTTTGGATCTTTATCCGTGTGGTACTTTTTACCTTTTCCCACATTTTACTGCTTTCCTAGCTGGAAGACCTCGATAGGAGGCAATGTTTTGTGTTTACCTCAAGATACATGTTTTGTGTTTTGTGTTCGTATCCCTGCAGGTAGCGCGGTTCCTTCATCAAGGACTGCCCTTTTTGCCCTTGAGCATCCCAAACCCTAAAACCCAAAGCAATACGCTAACTCCTTCTACTACAGGCGAGTAAGTCTCCAAAGGTCGAGCATCCGGTAGATTGCGTAGTAACGTCGTTCGTCCAAAACCCAATCCATAACCCCGTAGTTAGCCGAACTACGTTTTGCTCTGATTCTCAGGCCAGATGAGATACGTAGGCATAAGACGCGATGTCTTAGCGAGCACACATCCCCCCAACCCATAGGTCATCCGAGCTACGAAGACTCTGATTCTCATATTCAGATGAGATACGTATGCAGTGGATGCGACATCCGCGCGAGTCATTTTCATTTAACCCTTTTTTTTTGGCAAACAGCACAAGATAAACCCACACCCTTTAGACAAGAACTACAAAAGTGGATCTCGTAGAGTACTACGGATGCGTAGGGGTGCTAATACCTTCCCTTCGCATAACCGACTCCCGAACCCAAGATTTGGTTGCGAGACCCCGTCTTGTCCTTTCCTTTTTCAGGTTTACTTCGAGCGTTTCCTTTCCCTCCTTTGGGATGAATAACGCACGGTGGCGACTCTTCTGTCATTTTCTTTCACTGGTTGTTTTTTCGCGCACTGTATTTTTCAGGTTGCGACAGCTGGCGACTCTGCTGGGGAAAAAGAAGTTGACCTCTTGCTGGTCCATCTTCCCTAAGCGAGTCCCTCCTAGCTTTTGTAGTTTGTTTGTTTATTGGGTGTTCATGCTTTTGTGCAGTTATTTATTTACCTGCTTTACCTTATTGCATTGTGTATATATCATTGATGTTTCTGTTGGCTATGGCTGCTTGGTGATCTTTGTGAGATGAGTTCTATACCCGAACTCGAGTGCACTTAGGATAGGAGAATGGCATAGTCCTGTCAACTTGTGTGGAGTATTCCTTAGCGAGTTGACTTGCAAGCCCATTCACTTGGTGGAGGTCATGTTGAGATCAATAATGTCACATAAGTAAGTTGTGGTTAGACATTACTTGTTCCAATATAGACCTAAGAAGCCAAGGACCTTAGTTTACCAAACCCATCTTGGCCTATTCGTAGGACGTAGTGCGAAAGTCGTTCAAGTGTAAGATTTGATACGATTGTTACGCGATACTACACTCATAAGAGTCTCTCTTAAGAATATTGTTGGAATACGAGTAGTCGTTCCTCTGATAATATCCGAAAGATGGGATTATGACTATGGGAACCTTTTGTAGAACATGTTTGGCAGGTTTAAACCTTAGTACACTCCTTTTGGGTGGTTCTTAACCTAAACTCCATGCTCGTGACTTGCAACAAACCCTTGATTCATGGTTAATCCGATCAGGTATCCTTAATATCAATGAAACTCGGGTGTTGATAAGGTGTAAACCATAATCCACCAAAATGGGTGGTTGATATTAAGGATAACATGATCCATCCCATGACCTTTGTTTGGTGTGCTCTTAATTTCTCTCCAGACAGTGCAACCTGGCAGATGTTCAAGCGGATCCATCAATTCTGATTGACATGCCTTTGCATTGCATAATATCATCTGCATATTTGCATCCAACATCTCATGCTTATTCATTTGCAGGGTATTCCCTTTCAAAACGGGGGTGCCTTAAAACTGAACAAGCAGTGCATCGCATACCATGCATATTAACCCTTGTTTGTTTTGCAGGTGTCACCGCAGTGTCTAATGTTTGTTCCCTGTATCAGGCAGTTATTGGTCCCAAGCAAGTTCACAGATACCCGACAAAGGAAAACCGTCCACGACTAGCGATGGACCAAGTACAGAAAGAGCTGGCTGATATGCGTGAAAGGATGGATCAGTTCATGACATTGATGACTGGTATGGCAGAAGGCCAGGCGAAGCTGAAGGAATTGGTTGGGCAACCGAGGCCTGAGGTGGAGATACTAAATGCTGAGGGAAACCCTGGTAACCCTGGGAACACTGATAACCCTGTGAACACTGGTAACGCGGGTAACGCAAATGCTGATGGAAACCCGGGTAATGTTGGCAACACAGGGAATGTTGGAAATGGTATTGGCGGAAGGTACAATGTGAATCAAGGAATTCGGATTAACGGGCACCCCGTTACTGAAGATTATCAGTATGATCAATTTTCTTTGCACGACGAGGCCCTCGAGACCACTCGCCGTATGGATGAGCTTGCTGAGAAGCTCAAATCTTTGGAGTCTCAAAATTCCTTAGGCTTTGATGTCACAAATCTTGGTCTGGTTCAGGGAGTAAGGATTCCTCACAAGTTCAAACCCCCTACTTTTGAGAAATACAACGGGGCTTCTTGCCCACGCACTCATCTCCAATCTTATTTGGGAAGGTTGGGAGCTCACACGGAAGATGAAAAGCTGTGGATGTACTATTTTGAAGACAGTCTAACTAGAGCTTCTCGTGAATGGTATTCTCACTTGTCTCGTACTACCATCAAGAGCTGGAAAGACTTGGCAGAGGCTTTTATCAAGCAATATCAATACAACTTGGACATGGCTCCAAATCGGACCTTGTTGCAAGGTATGTCTCAGACTGCCAAGGAAACCTTTAGAGAGTATGCTCAGCGTTGGAGACAGATTGTTGCGTCCGTCCAACCCCCTATGTCTGAAAGGGAGATGGCGGACATGTTCATGAACACTCTTCAAGGCAATTATATTGAGAGATTGGTTGCTTGCCCGTCAATCAGCTTTGCAGAGATAGTAATTGCTGGAGAAAGAATCGAGAGTCTGTTGAAGATGGGCCGAATTCAAGACAATAGTGCTTCCAACTCATCAGGTCCCAAGAGACCGTTTGCTGGTAACGGTCAGCGAAGAAAAGAAGGCGAGACAAGCGCTGTGTATACCGGCAAAGGCAGGGGTAGAGGACGCCCTAATTATTATCAAGATCAAGTGGCCGCAGTCACTATTCGAACACCTGTTCCTCAACCGCAATATCATCCGCAACAACAACCCAGGTACAACAATCAACAACAAGGAGGTAATCCGGGTCAACAGAGACACTATCAACAACGTCCAAGGCAGACGGACCGGGTCATCGAGCCAATCCCAATGCCTTATTCAGTATTACTTCTCAAGCTGATTGACATGAATCTGGTTACGTTGAGAACTCTGGCTCCGCCAATCGATCCCAATAATTTGCCTAGAGGTTATGATGTCAACGCCAGATGTGCTTTTCACTCCAACGCACCTGGCCATACTACAGATAATTGCAAGGATCTCCAGTTAAAGGTACAAGATTTGAGAGACGCCCAGGCTATCAATTTTGCTCCGGTGCCTAATGTTATCCAGAACCCGATGCCGGCTCACGGCGGGCAGGGGATTAATGTTGTCGAAGTGGTTGAAGCTGGTAATGCCCAAGGCTGGGGCAAATTTATGGAGCCAGTCATCAAAGAAGACAAGTTTGGATTGGGGTATGCTCCGGGATCTCAGAAGAATGAAACCGGTACTTTCTCCAGCGGGGGTTTGGTTCCTCCCCACACCGTCAATGCTGCAGATGAAGACAAGGCTGACAGCGACTGTGACTTAGATAGCTGGATTCGCCCGTGTGTCCCAGGAGAAAAGCTCGACAATTGGTCGTCCGAAAAACCGTTCGGGTTACTCTGCTGAAAGAGTGATTTTTATTGTTTTCCTTTATTACATGCATAATAAAGTCTTACACTTTGCCCAAGGTGTAACGGCTCATTTGTAGGGCCATCCATTTAGTTACATTTCGTAATTTATTTTTATCATCAATAAAGGACGGCTTTTGCAAACAATTTTGTGTTCTCTTTCTTTCAGTTTTTTTACTTTTTACCAAAAAATGGCAATGTTTCTTTTTTCGTTTTTTCTCTCTTTCCAAAAAAAAAATCTCTCATTCTAAGGTAAAGCATGATCCTCCATCATGCAGAGCCGACCACCCGGATCTCACTGCTAACGACACTGCTATGGCCAAGTATGACTTCGACAATCCTATCTATCAAGCCGAAGAAAAGGTTGAGGAAGTTTGTGAATTGCCTGAAGGGTTAGCCAGATTGTTGAAACAGGAGGACCGAGCTATTACACCTTATCAGGAGGTGGTTGAGACCATCAACGTTGGTACCGAAGACGACAAGAAAGAGATCAAGATCGGGGCCAGTCTACAGGCCGAGAGGAAAGACCGTTGATCATGTACTTGACTATGTTAGAAAGGTCAATGGGTTGTGTGCTCGGTCAGCATGATGAGTCAGGTCGAAAAGAGCATGCAATATACTACCTTAGCAAAAGTTTACCGACTGTGAACAAAGATACTCATTGCTCGAGAAAACTTGCCGCGCTTTGGCATGGGCTGCTCGCCGACTAAGACAGTATATGTTGACTCACACGACTCTATTGATATCAAAAATGGATTCAGTCAAGTATATTTTTGAAAAGCCAGCACTTACCGGAAAAGTCACTAGGTGACAAATGATACTGACAGAGTATGACATCCAATACACTTCACAAAAAGCCATCAAGGGAAGTGTCTTGTCAGACTATCTTGCAGAGCAACCGATTGATGATTACCAACCTATGAGGTTTGACTTTCCTGATGAGGACATCATGTTTCTCAAATCAAAAGATTGAGAGGAACCACTCCCGGAGGAGGGGCCTGACCCTGAATCCAAATGGGTTATGATGTTTGATGGGGCGGTCCACGTCAATGGTCGCGGAGGTGGTATAGTGTTGATCACACCGGAAGGGGGTTCATATGCCATTTGGTGCCAGAATAACTTTTCCCTGCACCAACAATGAAACCGAATACGAAGCTTGTATCCTAAGACTTGAGGAAGCCGTCAATATACAGATTGAAACCCTGGATGTATACGGGGACTCAGCTTTGGTCATCAATCAAACCAACGGGAAATGGTGCTATGCTGGAACTACGTACCCAGAATTGACGTATCTCGGTCAGAGACGAATAAAGAAAGCATTTGGTCAGAAAGTGCGCTCTCGGGAGTATCGAGTCGGTGAATTGGTACTCAAAAGATTTCTTCCTCCCAACACAGATCACAGGGACAAATGGACACCGAACTATGAGGGTCCGTACGTGGTTAAAAGGATTTTCTATGGCGGAGCTTTGACGCTAACAACCATGGAGGGCGAAGGATTCCCGTCCCCTATTAACTCAGACGCGGTTAAAAAATACTTCGCATAAAATAGACCTGCTGGACAGTAAAAAGAATAGTCCAGGCAAAAAAGGGGCATCCCGACGAACAAAAAAAAAGAATAAAGAGGTTCGGGCAAAAATTAGGGGTAAAAAAAAAAAAAGAGTACACCCGGTGAGTCGAAAACCCAAAAGGGCGGCTCAGGCAAAAATGGGTATCCCGGTGGATTGAAAACCCGAAAAGGGGGCGATCCAGACAAAAGTTAGGGAATAAGCGAATGACTGTGATCTGAGTTCATCAGTGTTATATCACCGTTTCATTCAATCCGGCAATCTTCGAAGGTTAAAGATCGACTAATCATCCACTTCAGAAAGCAAGATGAGCAGAGCGTCTTGAGGACATACGAGTCATAGTAGAGTCGAAACTCAGTGGGACCCCGTATCCCCATTGCCATTAGGATAGTTCTTTTTTTTATAGCGATCACCTCTTTTCAGGGATCAGCTTCCTGATACCCTCGCCTATTCCTGGCACAAATTTTCTCCCCAGTAAGAGTCGAATAATTTAGTTAAAGAGCCTCTTTATTTTTCATTTATCAGTTTGTTTGCAAAAATGTCCGAATTTTTGATAAAACATATTGCATATGAACATAATGGTGGCTTTTGCAGATGATTTGCACAGGAAAACATTTAAAATTGCTTTGAATGTGCTTAATCCCGGACGGTGAATTCAAACCGAGTAATTCCCCCGAGCCATACGTGTATTTTTGGTTGCAGGTCACAGGAACCGGATGCCAAGTCATGAATCCTCATCCCCAAGCGGTTGACAAAGTCTCTCCTCAGCAGAGCATGTTCCCCAACAGAGTTGACAGTATCCAGACTGTCTATCCCTAGTAGAGTTGACAATATCCAGACTATATATCCCCAGCGGAGTTGACGGTGTCAGACTGTATCTTCCTAGCAACAGCGGAGTGGTTGCATATCCAACGGACAAGAGGGTGGTGTTCCCAGTGTTCATCTCATCCCCAGCAGATTATTTCTAACAGATTTGTTCTAATCCCCAGCTAGAGGACGATTAGCAAGTTCATATCCCCAGCAAAGGCCGTTTCCTACGACATTGCCCCAAGAAATGTTTTCCCCACAGACTCTCCTCACAGAGCCTCGCCGAACCAAGTTTCCATAGTTGATACTCCCCCCGCAAGGTCGACTTTTCAAGCAGCCAATTTATTTTTGGTGGCTCATTGGTCCCGGCAGACGGATCATTCCCCACAGTGCATTCAAGGATTGATACAACGATCTGTTCCCTACCGGAGTTTGCTTCCCCAAGCAGATTTCTTTTTACACCATGCATAACATTTGCATTTGCATGCATATCATATCAAGCATACACATAAGCTGATAAACAGGTTCTTCCAAGCAGACTGAAGAATTACTTTACAACCAAGGTCATGAGATCCAGCCAGAGGATCCAGCGTGAGTGATCCAGCCTGAGGGTCATTTCGAAGATTCAGCCTGAGAATCGTGTTCCAGTGATCCAGCCTGAGGGTCATTTCGAAGATTCAGCCTGAGAATCGTGTTCCAGTGATCCAGCCTGAGGGTCATTTCGAAGATTCAGCCTGAGAATCGTTTTCCCGTGATCCAGCATGAGGGTCATTTTTGAAGATTCAGCCTGAGAATCGTTTTCCCAAGAGTCAGCTTGAGGCTCAATTTGAAGATTCCCCAGTGAAGTCGCCTACAAGCTTTATTTCCCCAGCAAGTCTAATTGAGGAGTCGTTACAACATGTTCTAGCCCGAAGAATATGTACGAAGCCCAAAAGTGGAATATGCTCGGAGCTGCATATCTAATATGAAGGTTGGGTGTAGATTTCAAAAGAGGGTCAACCAGCGCATGCCTCAGATGCGGGATCCTAATGATGGGAATTTATCATCAAAACAATCCAGATCTAGCCAGAAGATCGAAATAGATTCAGCTAGAGAATCGAAACAAAGGAGATCTAGCCAGAAGATCGAAGAAGATCTAGCCAGAAGATCGAAGTCAGGTCTAGCCCAAAGACCGGAAATAGATTCAGCCAGAGAATCGAAACAATTCAAATCTAGCCAGAAGATCGAAGTAGATTCAGCCAGAGAATCAAATTAAGTTCAGATTCAGCCAGAAGATCGAAAATCGCAACAATTCAGATCTAGCCAGAAGATCGAGGTAGATTCAGCCAGAGAATCAAAGGAAATAGATTCAGCCAGAGAATCGAAACGAAGGAGATCTAGCCAGAAGATCGAAGAAGATCTAGCCAGGAGATCAAAATCATATCCAGCCCGAGGATCAAAATTAATATCCAACCAGAGGACTAAATTGAGCATAGGTTCAGCCAGAGGATCGAAACTCCAGTTTAAGCCAGAGGATCGGAAGAAAAATAAATAGCACGGTGTATTTCCGCGTTTTTGTGGTATTCTCGGAGCACAAATTTTCGGTTTGTCTTTGGTATTCAATCACATCTCACCCCGTTTGCCTGATAAGCTGTTCGCTTTCATCCTACTCGGGTTAGCTGATGTTTGAATAGGGGCAGCTGTAACACCCCAAAATTTGCCCTCCTCATTCATGCATTCATTTAGCATTTCATATTGCATTTCATCATGTCAATCAGAATTAGATCTAAAAAAAAAAAAAACGAAAAAAAATATATATATAATTTTTTACAAAAAAAAAATAATAATAAATTTTTTTTTAATTAATTAATTAAATAAATAAATAATTAAATAAATAAAATATAATAAAAAAAATTTTGGACTTGGGTCTCTCTCATTTGAGCCCACAAAACCATGAAATTCAGTCTATAAATACCAAGGCTTCACTTGAGAGAACACAGAAGAGGAGAAGAAGGAAGAGAAGCAAAATACCCTGAGGTTTCCTTGGAACAAAACCCTGAGGAAAAAGACAATGAGAGAAGACCTAACGGAGTTCAGAGCAGCCTCCAAACCCCGAAGGGAACTCAACTACACAGAATCACCTCTGCCTCACATAAACCCTAAAGATTGTTTTGTAAACCTCACGGGTGCAACTCAATTTCAATCAAGCTCTCCAATCAGGTTTGCCTTTATTCCCATTACCTTTTGCTTTGAAGTTGAATACTCTGAATGTATGAGGTATGATGGATGAATTTCATTAGGTTTTTCGCCTATGGGTTTAATATGTATATGAATGTATAAACAATGCCCTGAATGTTTAACCGTTTAATTTTTGAGTGTATGCCACAGGGTTTGAGGTTTCTGAAACCATACTGTTATTCATGAAAAAAATGCTTATGATGTTTCACTAACCCTTTTGTTGAATTTTTGTGAGGGCTCACATGACTTTTGCAGGGATAACTTGCGTGGTTTCCCACTTTATTTGTGGGATAACCCCTGGAGGTTCATTCCGATTACCTGTACTGACTCACTTTTCTTTGATGGCATTAGCTTGGAGAGATCTCTGGGTTTCTTGTCCCTTTGGTTGCTGTTACTTCGGATCTTTATCCGTGTGGTACTTTTTACCTTTTCCCGCATTTTACTGCTTTCCTAGCTGGAAGACCTCGATAGGAGGCAATGTTTTGTGTTTACCTCAAGATACATGTTTTGTGTTTTGTGTTCGTATCCCTGCAGGTAGCGCGGTTCCTTCATCAAGGACTGCCCTTTTTGCCCTTGAGCATCCCAAACCCTAAAACCCAAAGCAACACGCTAACTCCTTCTACTACAGGCGAGTAAGTCTCCAAAGGTCGAGCATCCGGTAGATTGCGTAGTAACGTCGTTCGTCCAAAACCCAATCCATAACCCCGTAGTTAGCCGAACTACGTTTTGCTCTGATTCTCAGGCCAGATGAGATACGTAGGCATAAGACGCGATGTCTTAGCGAGCACACATCCCCCCAACCCATAGGTCAGCCGAGCTACGAAGACTCTGATTCTCATATTCAGATGAGATACGTATGCAGTGGATGCGACATCCGCACGAGTCATTTTCATTTATCCCTTTTTTTTTTGGCAAACAGCACAAGATAAACCCACACCCTTTAGACAAGAACTACAAAAGTGGATCTCGTAGAGTACTACGGATGCGTAGGGGTGCTAATACCTTCCCTTCGCATAACCGACTCCCGAACCCAAGATTTGGTTGCGAGACCCCGTCTTGTCCTTTCCTTTTTCAGGTTTACTTCGAGCGTTTCCTTTCCCTCCTTTGGGATGAATAACGCACGGTGGCGACTCTTCTGTCATTTTCTTTCGCTGGTTGTTTTTTCGTGCACTGTATTTTTCAGGTTGCGACAAGACCCCAAACAAAAGATCTAACAATCTTTTAGCTCTGCTTGTACTCAAATGATACCATAGCCCAAGTTAACCTCCTAAATCAAATACATAAAGACTGTTTCATGTTGTAGAGTTGAAAATAATCTTACAAAGATTATTTCAAAAGTAATGAGAGTATGATTGCTAACTTAGGTACTTAATTAAATACGCTATGGTATATACCTATAAGTCCTGATTCACATGGACCATAATAACATTTTTACAAATAATAAAATTAATATTTACAAGACCCTCTTTCAAATTGGTATCATTCACATATTAAAAGTAAATTGATTGTCAAATAATATATAAAATAAAACTAATATCTAAAAGAAATGTAGGTTATAGTTATTAATTCATTATTTGATTTATTTTTATGGAATGTTTGTTTATCTCATGTATTTTTCCCCATTATGGTAAACAGAACTATAAACAATAGTGACGATTGATTTATTATCACAAATAAATTCAACTTCGTAAGGATTCACACTTTACCTTTAAACCTTCTAACACAAGATTAATCCACGACAACTCATAAATTGTATCACACCTCTAAATTCTACCTCAACACTCGAACAAGACACTGCACTTTTCTTCTTGTTTCTCCAAGACAGAAAGTTTCCCCACACGAAGATACAATACACTTAAGTAGACCTTTTATCACTCATTGAACCTACATAGTGGGCATTAATATAAGTCTCCGTAGTGAAACTTTAACGTCTTTTGAATAGGAGTCATCTCTTTCGAATAGCCTTAATATATTATGGTTTGTAGGTGGCTCTCCCTTGGATTATGCATAAATTGTCTGACTATAGTAATTGCATATGTGAAGTCTGGCCTTGTATGAGCCAAGTAAATAAACTTTATGACTAATTTTTAATACCGAATCTTGTGAATCTTAGCACTTTCACTTTATAGCTTATCTAATGATTTTACTCGATGGAAAAACTTGCATGTTTACATCTAAGTATGTTTGTTTCCCACAAAGAGAGCGGGTGCATACTTTCACTAAAAAATAAAAATATCTTGTTGTGAGCAAGCCACCTCAAATGTGAAGAAAATGTTCTTTCATCTCAAACTCTACAGATAGTTTCTCCTTGAATAATTGTCTCTCGACCATATCATCACTCTAATAATGATATCATCAACATAAACAAGAAAAATAATAAGTTTTCTTCCGTGTAAATGTTTAAAAAAATGTATGATCTCCCTTGACCAGCTTGTTGTTTATACCCCCTATTGATTTTGTCAATCTTCAAACCATGCTCAGGGAGACTATTCTATCCCATATAAGATTTCCTCACTCATCACACTTGGTTTGTTCCACCAGTTGGTCCAAATTCTGGGAAAATATCCATATACACATCTTATTTTAAGTTTATATGTAAGAAACTGTTTTTTACATCAAACAAGCATAAGTTGTAATTAGAGAGAGCAACAAGAAACATTAAGATCTGAAAAATGTCCATATTCACCATTGGAGAAAATGTCTCCTTGTAATTAATATCATGTGTCTTAGGGTATCTTGTTTCCACTAGTCTAGCCTTGTATTAATCAAGATGGTGTATGATTTATGTTTAACTTCATAGATCCACCTGCATCCAATTGGTTTCTTTCCATCCAACTAAAGTCGCATTTATTTCAAGTGCTATCATTCTCTCGTCCTTAGCTTCAACCCAATTGTCTTTAAGTTGAACATATGATGAGATTTTCACACATTCAACAACTATAATAAAACACGGATGTTGCATACGAAAATTATTATAGGAGAAAACTTGAGAAATAGTATATTTGGAACAATACCTTTTTTCTTTTCTAAAAACGATAAGTAAATCATTTTGATCAATATCGTAAGTATCATAAATCTAAGAATCAATAATAGAATAGTTACTTTCAGTACTTACATCTGACTCAAGCGATTGAGGTTGTTTCTTTAATAGGTCGGATTTACTTCTTCTATAATACACTAAAAGTAGTTCACTTGATTTGGTCATTGTTGGTTTTGAGGGTCTTGATTCATTTAAAATAAAAGAGAAATGAGGAACCAAAACGAAAAGTAATTTGGGCTTACCAAATTGTATTTGTACTTTGTTGTAAAAAATGAATGTACATTTGAGATGCTTCTAATTTATCCTTAATAAAAAAAGTTAAATTACTCGAGTAAAGTCATTAATAAAAAAAACTATCTTGCACCAAAAATATTAGAAATAGGAAAATTCCCCAAACATTAGAATAATGTTAATAACATTATTAGACTCAGTTTGGATTGATGGACTAGAACGGAGTGGAGCGGAATTGAACATGATGGAACTAAGTAGAATGGAGAAAAATGGAACAAATATTTCATTCAATTGTTTGGATTTTTTTATAAATTAAAGGTCAGAATAGCACAAATTATTTCATTCCATTGCATACATCTGAAGTTGGGTGGAACGAAATTGTAAGGATTTGATGGAATATGATGGAATGCATTCCATCATGTTCCATTCCACACCATCCATTATTTACAAATAAAAATAGTGAAATCTAATTATATTTCACTGCGTTCCATTTTATTCCATCAATTTCATCAATTCAAACATACCCTTAGTAAAACTAGAAAGAAAACAAGTATGATGGTGCTTAGAAAACAAACCAATGTCAAAATTAAAAGACTCATTTTAAAAACAAATATTGAAACATAGACCTCGTCAAGAAAAAGAGAGGAAAATCAAGACATTAGGGTTGAAGCTAGACTTATGAGATAGGAGTGTGACACTATCACTTGACCGAAGTGCATAAGATCACACATTATGAAAAATTAAATCATCAGATAGATAGTAAAACTGTCATTGTTCCTTAACAACTCCAATCATATTTCAGTTGCAAGAACCTAAAAAGTAGAATGAGAATAAAAAAGATTACCTCACAATTATGTTCTTTGGTAAGCTTACGAATAAGGCTAAAACTAAGAAAGTGTGTGGGAACATGCAAACATCTTCTGGTTTATAACAAGTCTGGAGTTTAATGTTCCAGAAGGAGAAGTATATGAAGTAAACCGTTCTAAATGGGACATTAAATTATCATTTGTTCGAGAATCCAAACATTCTTAGTCATAGTACCAAACATTCTTAGGCATAGTACGAGAGGAACTATGAGACCGAGAGAAAAAGCTCTTATCACCCATTTCCATATGAGTGATGCTAGAAATAATCTCAACAACATTTGCCATTTAAAAGGAATATAAAAAAATAGCCAACAATTTTTTTCTCAAACACCTTTAATATGCATTTCTCCATTTGTGGCATCATGTGTACTATAATCTCTATTTACACTGCCACCAAGTATCTATGCAAGAAAGCATTTTTTGCACCAATTTGGTGCATTTCTGATGCATGTCATTCTGAATTTGCATCACATCTTCCTCTTTTCTTGGCATGCAATTTTAGCTCATTTTGACTATGTTATTTCTCAATTTAGTTCATATGATTGAGTTTTATATTGTTTTGAGCATATTTTAGGGGAACCTTCGCTTTCAAAAATGGTGGAAATCATAAGATGAAAATACTAGACAAATTTGGAAGCAAACCAAATAAATTTGATAAGTTTAGTCTCTAATAAATTATATTATTAACAATCCATTACTTCAACAGTAATATAAGGAGTAATCAATTTGGACACACTTATCATCATAGTGCTAATCTCAATCCCGAACAACATTCTAGATGGTGAAATACCTTTACTAAATTTTTTTTCTAATTTTATTTTTGTCTTTATTTGTTGGTATTACTTTATTTTTTGTTGGTATAACCTTCTCTTTGTCAAACTATTTGTCTCTGTTTAATTAATCGAGTTATAACTAAAGGTCACATACTATTAATTGGAATTATCAGAGATTGATAAGGATGTGTTATTGTCACAAAAAATAATCCGTAAGAGTGTTAAAAAGATGTTTTACTATTTTTCTTAATGAATTATTAGTGATCAACTGTGATTAAATTGAAATATGTTAAACGCCTCCACTATAATTTGGGTCAAAATGGGTTAAACATTTTTAACACCACAAAGTCATCTAAATCTATCACAGAAAATGGATTGGGTGACTTGAGCCACCTTGACTTTGGTAACTTTAAATAATTTTATGAAATAAAAAAGTGAAAGTAAAATTAAAAAAAAAAGATGAGAGAGGAAGTTTTAGGAGAAAGATAGGCACAAATTCACCATGAATTTAGCGCCACAAAGTCGCTTAATATTTTCCTAAATTGGTGGGGGCGAATCGAATCTAAAGCAAAGTGTAAACATACAATTTAGAATTTTTGTGTGCAACTTTGATTATACCATTTTCATCTTCTTCTTGTGCATATTTTGTAGCAGACCCCAAACAAAAGATCTAACAATCTTTTAGCTCTGCTTGTACTCAAATGATGCCATAGCCCAAGTTAACCTCCTAAATCAAATACATAAAGACTGTTTCATGTTGTAGAGTTGAAAATAATCTTACAAAGATTATTTCAAAAGTAATGAGAGTATGATTGCTAACTTAATTACTTAATTAAATACGCTATGGTATATACCTATAAGACCTGATTCACATGGACCATAATAATATTATTACAAATAATAAAATTAATATTTACAAGACCTTCTTTCAAATTGGTATCATTCACATATTATAAGTAAATTGGTTGTCAAATAATATATAAAATAAAACTAATATCTACAAGAAATGTAGGTTATAGTTATTAATTCATTATTTGATTTATTTTTATGGAATGTTTGTTTATCTCATGTATTTTGCCCCATTATGGTAAATAGAATTATAAATAATAGTGACGATTGATTTATTATCACAAATAAATTCAACTTCATAGGGATTCACACTTCATCTTTAAACCTTCTAACACAATATTAATCCACGACAGCTCATAAATTGTGTCATAGCTCTAAATTCTACCTCAACACTCGAACAAGACACTGCACTTTTCTTCTTGTTTCTCCAAGACAGAAAGTTTCCCCACACGAAGATACAATACACTTAAGTGAACCTTCTATCACTCATTGAACCTACATAGTGGGCATTAATATAAGTCTCCGTAGTGAAACTTCAACGTCTTTTGAATAGGAGTCATCTCTTTCGAATAGCCTTAATATATTATAGTTTGTAGGTGGCTCTCCCTTGGATTATGCATAAACTGTGTCACAATATTGATTGCATATGTGAAGTCTGGCCTTGTATGAGCCAAGAAAATAAACTTTATGACTAATTTTTAATACCGAATCTTGTGAATCTTAGCACTTTCACTTTATAGCTTATCTAATGATTTTACTCGATGGAAAAACTTGCATGTTTACATCTGTCGCAACCTACCTGCGAAAAAGAGACAACCGGCGAAAAAAAAGACAGAAGAGTCGCCACCGTGCGTTATTTATCCCAAAGGGGGGAAAGGAAACGCTCGAAGTAAACCTGGAAGAAAAGGAAAGGAAAAGACAAGGTCTCGCAACCAGATTTTGGGTTCGGGAGTCGGTTATGCAAAGGGAAGGTATTAGCACCCCTACGCATCCAGAGTACTCTACGGGATCCACTCTTGTTGTTCTTGTCTAAAGGGTGTGGGTTTATCTAATGTACTATTTACTAAAAAGGGGTTAAAAGAAAATGACTCGCACGGATGTCGCATCTACTACATACGTATCTCATCTGAATAGGAGAATCAGAGTCTTCGTAGCTCGGCTACCTACGGGTTAGGAGGCAGTGTGCTCGCTAAGACATCGCGTCTTATGCCTACGTATCTCATCTGGAATGAGAATCAAAGCAAAACGTAGTTCGGCTAACTACGGGGTAAGGGTTGTGTTTTGGGTGAACGACGTTACTACGCAATCTATCGGATGCTCGACCTTTGGAGACTTACTCGCCTGTAGTAGAAGGAGTTAACGTGTTCTTAGGAGAAGAAAAATCAATGAATTGTTGGTATTTTAGGGATGCTCAAGCAAAAAGGTAATCCTAGACGAAGGAACCGCGCTACCTTAATTGTCATGCAAACGAGAGACTATACGAAGCCTAGCAATTCTACGGGGAAACGATCACGCTATACAAAGCAAACATGCATAAAGTAAACACACCGACAAGGGGGCTCAAACATATATGGGTAGGGCTTTAGTCAAGAGGGGTCATATCAACCTCGACAAACAAGCCATGAAAAGGTAATCAAATGGGCTCTTAACCACTGACATTGAACGTCAGGGTGAGCGGATCAGAAGGGTAATGAGGATAAGACCTCATAGCTCTTAACCCTGGACAGGGTGAGCTCATGACAAAAAGTGGGGGTTCAGAACGATGGAACCCTCTCCACTGACCGATCGGACAACAGATCTTGGGATTTTGTTCTGAAGCATCGACACGTAGTGTGATCTTAAAGAACGACGCACTGAATAACAGGGGATTGATTACTAATCCCTTTTATCCATCAATTGCCTCTTCGAGGAGGTCTTTAGCACTGATGCCTCTTCTTGGAGGTCTTTGGGCACAAAAGTAAACAAACAAAAGAAAACATTGCCTCCTATTGAGGTCTTCCAACTAAGAAAGCGGTAAAATGCGGGAAAGATAAAGGATCAAGAGATCTACCACACGGATAAAGATCCGAAGTAATAACAGCTGAAGAAATAAGAAACCCAGAGATCTCTCGAGCTGGCACTATCAAAGAAATCAAGTCAGTACAGGTAATCGGAATAAACCTCTAGGGGGTATCCCACAAATAAAGTGGAATACCAAGCAAGCCATCTCTGCAAGAGTCATGTGAGCCCTCACAAAAAAACTCAACAAACAGGTTAGAGAAACAAGATAGGGTAATCAAGAGTTGCACCAAATAATAGAGTCGCATGAATCATGCCATTAAAGTTCACAAAAAGAGCTCACAAAAAGCAACCAAGTTTAGGAGGCCTAAACCTCTTGTCAAACACATGCATCAAAAGGGTATCAAAATTCAAAGTCAGGGGCAAGGATCCACACATCAAGACATGACATACATACTAAAACATGTGCCCACATGCAAAACCTAACGATAATACCTCATACATTCAGAGCATTCAAATTGAAAACATAGAGTAATGGGAATAGGGCAAACTTGATTGGAGAGATCGAATGAAATTGAATTGCCCGGTTGGGTTTGCAAAGCAATCTGAGGGTTTATATGAGGTAGAGTAGGTTCTTTGCAGATGAGTTCCTTTCAGTGTCTGGAGGCTGCTCTGAACTCTGTTAGCTCTTCTCTCACTATCTTTTTCCCAGGGTTCTTTTGGGAGATGGAAGTCTAGAATTTATAACCTGATTTTTGTGACTTTGTGGGCTCAAAAGAGAGAGGTCCAAGTCCAAGATTTTTCTTTTATTTATTTATTTATTTATTTATTTATTTCTTCTTTTTTTTTCTTCTTCTCTTTCTTTTTTTTTCAAAACACGTGGGCTTCGCCTAGCGAGCATGACAGTTCGTGAACAAATTTTTGCTCCTTCAAGATTAACGTTTTGACTGACGAATAGACCCCTGTTGGAAGTAACTCAAGTCTTTCCCTTGTGTTGACTGATCATCTAAATAGAACCCACAAACTGTCCTGGATGATGTTCAAGCTTCTTGGAGCTAATCCCGATTGACATGATGAAATGCAATGTATCTAATTCTGATTGATAATGATGAAATACATTGTGAAATGTTAAATGACCTAAAAATGAATGCATGAATGAGGAGGGAAAATTTTGGGGTGTTACAGCTGCCCCTATTCAGTCATCAGCTAACCCGAGCAGGATGAAAGCGAACAGCTTATCAGACAAACAGGGTGAGCTGTGATTGAATACCAAAGACAGACCGAAAATTTGCGCTCTGAGAACACCACAAAAATGTTGAAATACACCACGCTGTTTATTTTTCTTCCGATCCTCTCGCTGAATCTGAATCAGTCTTCTGACTTAATCTGGAGTTTCGATCCTCTGGCTGAATCTATACTCAATTTAGTCCTCTGGTTGGATGTTAATTTTGATCCTCGGGCTGGATACGATTTTGATCCTCGGGCTGGATATGATTTCAATCTTCTGGCTAGATCTTCTTCGATCTTCTGGCTAGATCTGAATTGTTTCGATTCTCTGGCTAAATCTATTTCCGGTCTTCGGGCTAGACCTGACTTCGATCTTCTGGCTAGATCTACTTTGATCTTCTGGCTAGATCTTCTTCGACTTGATGATAAATTCCCATCATCAGGGTCTCGCATCTGAGGCATGCGCTGGTTGACCCTCTTTCGAAACCTACACCCAATCTTCGTGTTAGATATGCAGCTTCGAGAATATTCCACTTTTTGGGCTTCATACATATTCTTCAGGCTAGAACATGTTGTAACGACCCTTCAATTAGACTTTTGTTTTTAAATTGCGATCTGCGGGCTGGATCCTCTTGTAGATTGATTTTCTGTTGAACTGTCAATCTACAAATTGAACCTTAGGCTGGCTCGTTGAAAAACGATTCTCAGGCTGAATCTTCGACTTGAACCTCAGGCTGGCTCTTTGGAAAACGATTCTCAAGCTGAATCTTCGACGTGAACCTCAGGCTGGCTCTTTGGAAAATGATTCTCAGGCTGAATCTTCGACTTGAACCTCAGGCTGGCTCTTTGGAAAACGATTCTCAGGCTGAATCTTCGACGTGAACCTCAGGCTGGCTCTTTGGAAAATGATTCTCAGGCTAAATCTCATGACTTTGGTTGTGAAGTAATTCTTCAGTCTGCTTTGAAGAACCTGTTTATCAGCTTATGTGTATGCTTGATATGCATGGAAATGCAAATGCAAATGTTATGCATGGTGTAAAAAGAAATATGCTTGGGGAAGCAAACTCTGGTAGGGAACGGATCGCTGTATCAATCCTTGAACGCTCTGTGGGGACTGATCTGTCTGCCGGGACCAATGAGCCACCGAAAATAAATCGGCTTTTTTCCTGAAAGTTGACCTTGCTGGGGAAGTATCAACTATGGAAACTTTGTTTGGCGAGGCTCTGTGAGGAGAGTCTGTGGGGAAAGCACTTCCTGGGGAAATGTCGTAGGAATCGACCTTTGTTGGGGATATGAACTTGCTGGTCGCCCTCAAGCTGAGGATCAAAACAAATCTGTTAAAAATAATCTGTTGGGGAATGAGATGAACACTGGGGACGCCACCCTCTTGTCTGTTTGGTATGTAACTACTCCGTTGTTGTTGGGGATACAAGGTGCAACTCTACTGGGGGACATGCTCTGCTGAGGAGAGCCTTTGTCAACCGCTTGGGGATGAGGATTCATGACTTGGCATCCAGTTCCTGTGACCTGCAATCACACACGTATGTCCCGGGGGAATTACTCGGTTTGAATTCATCGTCCGGGATTAAGCACATTCAAAACAATTTTAAATGTTTTCCTGTGCAAATCATCTGCAAAAGCCACCATTATATTCAGATGCAATATGTTTCATCAAGAATTCAGACATCTTCTGCAAACAAACTGATAAATGAAAAATAAAGAGGCTCTTTAACTGAAAAATTTGTGCCAGGAATAGGCGAGTACATCAGGAAGCTGATCCCTGAAAAGAGGTGATCGTTGTAATTTGAACAAAAGAAACTATCCTAATGGCAATGTGGATACGGGGTCCCACTAAGTTTCGACTCTGCTATGGCTCGTATGACCTCAAGACGCTCTGCTCATCTTGCTTTCTGAAGTGGATGATTAGTCGATCCTTAACCTTCGAAGATTGCCGGATTGAATGAAACGGTGATATAACACGGATGAACTCAGATTGCAGTCATTCGCTTATTCCCTCTTTTGCGTGGATCGCCCTTTTGGATTTTCAATCCACCGGGATACCCTTTTTTGCCTGAGCCGCCCTTTCGGGTTTTCGACTCACCGGGTGTACTCTCTTTTTTATTTTTATATCCTTAATTTTTGCCCGAACCTCTTTATTCTTTTTTTGGTTCGTCGGGATGCCCTTTTTTGCCTGGACTCTTTTTCTTTTGTCCAGCGGGTCAATTTTATGTGAAGTATCTTTTAACTGCGTCTGAGTTGACAAGGGATGGGAAGTCTTTGCCATCCATTAGTATCAAAGCTCCGCCAGAGAAAACTCTTTTAACCAAGTATGGACCCTCCTAGTTCGGTGTCCATTTGCCCCTGTGATCTGTGTTGGGAGGAAGAATTCTTTTGAGTACCAATTCACCGACTTGATACTCCCGAGGGCGCACTTTCTGATCAAATGCTCTCTTCATTCGTCTCTGATATAGTTGGCCATGGCATATAGCTGCTAGTCTATTTTCCTCAACTACATTCAGGGTTTTAATCCGTAGGTTGATGGCTTCCTCAAGTCCTAGGATACAAGCTTCGTATTCGGCTTCATCGTTGGTGCAGGGAAAACTTATTCTGGCACAAAATGGCATATGAACCCCCTCCGGCGTGATCAACACTGCACCAACTCCGCGACCATTGATGTTGACCGCCCCATCAAACATCATAATCCATTTGGATTCAGGGTCAGGCCCCTCCTCCGGGAGTGGTTCCTCGCAATCTTTCGATTTGAGAAACATGATGTCCTCATCAGGAAAGTCGAACCTCATAGGTTGGTAATCATCAATCGGTTGCTCTGCAAGATAGTCTGACAAGACACTTCCTTTGATGGTTTTTTTGCGAAGTGTATTGGATGTCATACTCTGTCAGTATCATTTGCCACCTAGCAACTTTTCCGGTAAGCGCTGGCTTTTCAAAAATATACTTGACTAGATCCATCTTTGATATCAATAGAGTCGTGTGAGTCAACATATACTGTCTTAATCGGCAAGCAGCCCATGCCAAAGCGCAGCAAGTTGTCTCGAGCAGTGAGTATCTTTGTTCACAGTCGGTAAACTTTTTGCTAAGGTAGTATATTGCATGCTCTTTTCGACCCGACTCGTCATGCTGACCGAGCACACAACCCATTGACCTCTCTAACACCGTCAAGTACATGATCAACGGTCTTCCCTCTACTGGAGGCATTAGAATCGGGGCTCCTGCAAATACTCTTTTATTCTTTCAAAGGCTTTCTGACAATCATCGTTCCACCTGACCTCTTGCTCTTTTCTCAGCATTTTGAACAATGGCTCGCATGTGGCTGTAAGATTAGATATGAACCTTGAAATGTAGTTCAATCTGCCCAGGAAGCCACGAACCTCTCTTTCTATTTTAGGTGCAGGCATTTCTTAAAACCTAGCATATCTTGATAGGACTGGTCAATCGTTCTTTCACCTCGGCCTGTAGACTGGCCCCGATCTTGATTTCTTTCTTGTCGTCTTCGGTACCAATGTTAACGGTCTCAATCACCTTCTGATAAGGTGTAATAGCTCGGTCCTCCTGTTTCAACAACCTGGCTAACTCTTCAGGCAATTCACAATCTTCCTCAACCCCTTCTTCGGCTTGATAGATAGGATTGTCGAAGTCATACTTGGCCATAGCAGTGTCGTTAGCAATGAGATCCGGGTGATGGAGGATCATGCTTTACCTTAGAACGAGATTTTTTTTGGAAAGAAAAACGAAAAAAGAAACATTGCCATTTTGTTGTTTGTAAAAGTAAAATTAATTGAAAGAAAAAGAACACAAAATTGTTTGCAAAAAGCTGTCCTTTATTGATGATGAAAATAATTGCGAAATGCGACTAAATGGATGGCCCTACAGATGAGTCATTACACCTTGGGCAAAGTGTAAGACTTTATTATGCATGTAATAAAAGGAAAATAATAAAAATTACTCTTTCAGTAGAGTAACCCGGACGACTTTTTCAGACGACCAATTGTTGAGCTTTTCTCCCGGGACACACGGGCGAATCCAGCTATCTAAGTCACAGTCGCTGTCAACCTTGTCTTCATCTGCAGCATTGACGATGTGGGGAGAAACCAAACTCCCGCTGGAGAAAGTACCGGCTTCATTCTTCTGAGACCCCGGAGTATACCCCAATCCAAACTTGTCTTCTTTGATGATTGGCTCCATAAATTTGCCCCAGCCTTGGGCATTACCAGCTTTAACCACTTCAACAGCTTGCTTATATGAAGAGATAGAAGTCCCGACCTTCTCGGACTTAGGCGAAAAGACAGCTTCGGGCACGACCTCGCTGATGTTTATGGCTTCGAAGCCTTGACATAGCATCTCATGCATCTCGCCATCCTCTCCACATACTTAAATGTCGACGGGTGGCTAACAAAAATATCCTCTTCACCACAGACGGTGACGACCTGACCTTCTAATTCATATTTGAGCTTCTGGTGGAGAGTAAAAGTAACAGCACCGGCAGCATGAATCCAGGGCCGACCTAGCAGACAGCTATAGGCAGGCTGGATATCCATCACATGAAAGGTGCTCTTGAACACCTGCGGTCCAATCTTAACTGGAAACTCAACTTCGCCAAAGACAGATCTCTTAGAGCCATCAAAAGCCCTCACAACTAAATTACTTGGCTTCAGGATGATGCCATCGCAATCCAACTTCGATAAGGCTTTCTTTGGAAGAACATTCAGAGAAGAGCCTGTATCAACCAAAACATGGGAAAGCACCACCCCTTTGCATTCCATTGTGATATGCAAAGCTTTGTTATGATTCCTGCCCTCAGATGTCAGATCATAGTCGGTGAAACCTAGCCCATGGCTAGCGTTTACATTTGAAACTACCGACTCCAGCTGGTTAACAGTTATCTCTGGTGGAACATAGGCCATATTCAGTACTTTCAACAAGGCTGCTCTGTGCGCCTCAGAGCACATCAATAGCGAGAGAATGGAGATCTTCGAGGGTGTCTGATTTAGCTGGTCGACTACCTTGTAGTCACTTCTCTTGATAATCCTCATAAACTCATCCACTTCCTTCTCGAACGCGGTCTTAGGAGGAGCTTCCTCAGTAGTAACCTCTTCGGTGACTACCTGTTTTCCTTTAGTCTTGGCAGCTGCCTCAGCTTCAGTATTCGTGCGCAATGTTGATGGTGCAAATAGGCGTCCACTACGAGTGAAGCCACCAACTCCTCCAACATTGTCTACAGCGGAGCTACCAATGTCAATGTCTTCTTCATTGACTTTCCGCCCCTGGAAGTAGATATCAGCCCCATAGTGCCACGGGATAGCACTGTCTTTCTCATACGGAACAGGTCCTGGCACCGTGATGGTGACCGGACTAACCAAAGCCGGTTGAGGACTGTCAGAGTAAACTGTAACTGGTGCTGGACTTTCGATGTTCACCGTTGATGGTTCTGTACTTTCTGGGAAATATATTATTGTCGGAGCGGGTCTCTCGGGAACATATATTTCTTTAGGAGTGAAATAAAACGTCATTGTCGACACATCATTCTTCACTGGACGGGTCTAATCGAACTGAAGACAACCTTCATCTATCAGTTGTTGAATACCCCTTCTCAAATTGTCACATCCGTTCTCGGCAGCTTGACAATTTCTGCACTCTCCCCCACAGCCTGGGAAAATATGTCCTTTCAACAGTCGGTCTTTGACCACCGACAGCGAAGTCTTCACTTTAGTCACATCAGAAACCAAATTCAAAGTTTCCCCACTATCAACAGCATTAATCCTCTGCCCGCCGTGGGCTGGCATCGGGTTTTGGAAAACATTAGACACCGGAGCAAAATTGATAGCCTCGGCGTCTCTCAAATCTTGTACCTTTAGCTAGAGAGCCTTGCAATTATCTGTAGTATGGCCAGGTGCGTTGGAGTGAAAAGCACATCTGGCGTTGACATCATAACCTCTAGGCAAATTATTGGGATCGATTGGTGGGGCCAGAGTTCTCAACGTAACCAGATTCATGTCAATCAGCCTGGGAAGTAACACAGAATAAGGCATTGGGATTGGCTCAATGACCCGGTCCGTTTGCTTTGGACGTTGTTGATAGTGTCTCGGCTGACCCGAGTTACCTCTTTGTTGTTGATTGTTGTACCTGGGTTGCGGATGATACTGCGGTTGCTGTTGAGGAGCAGGTGTCGAAATAGTGACTGCGGCCACTTGATCTTGATAATAATTAGGGCGTCCTCTGCCCCTGCCTCTGTCGGCATACACAACGCTTGTCTCGCCTTCTCTTCTTTGCTGACCGTTACCAGCAAACAGTCTCTTGGGACCTGATGAGCTGGAAGCACTGTTGTCTTGAATTCGGCCCATCTTCAACAGACTCTCGATTCTTTCTCCAGCAATTACAATCTCTGCAAAACTGATTGACGGGCAAGCAACCAATCTCTCAATATAATTGCCTTGAAGAGTTTTCATGAACATGTCCGCCATCTCCCTTTCAGACATAGGGGGTTGGACGGACGCGGCAATTTATCTCCAATGCTGAGCATATTCTCTAAAGGTCTCCTTGGCAGTCTGAGACATTCCTTGCAACAAGGTTCGATTTGGAGCCATGTCCAAGTTGTATTGATATTGCTTGACAAAAGCCTCTGCCAAGTCTTTCCAGCTCTTGATGGTAGTACGAGACAAATGAGAATACCATTCACGAGAAGCTCCAGTTAGACTGTCTTCGAAATAGTACATCCACAGCTTTTCATCTTCCGTGTGAGCTCCCAACCTTCCCAAATAAGATTGGAGATGAGTGTGTGGGCAAGAAGCCCCGTTGTATTTCTCAAAAGTAGGGGGTTTGAACTTGTGAGGGATCCTTACTCCCTGAACCAGACCAAGATTTGTGACATCAAAACTTAAGGAATTTTGAGACTCCAAAGACTTGAGCTTCTCAGCAAGCTCATCCATACGGCGAGTGGTCTCGTGAGCTTCGTCGTGCAAAGAGAATTGATCATACTGATAATCTTCGGTAACGGGGCGCCCGTTAATCCAAATTCCTTGATTCACATTGTACCTTCCGCCAATACCATTTCCGACATTCCCCGTGTTGCCAACATTACGCGGGTTTCCATCAGCATTTGCGCTATCCGTATTATCAGTGTTCACAGGGTTATCAGTGTTCCCAGGGTTACCAGGGTTCCCCTCAGCATTTGGTATCTCCACCTCTGGATCGGGCCTCGGTTGCTCCACCAATTCCCTCAGCTTTTCCTGGCCTTCTGCCATACCAGTCATCAATGTCATGAACTGATCCATCCTTTCACGCATATCAGCCAGCTCTTTCTGTACCTGGTCCATCGCTAGTCGCAGACGATTTTCCTTTGTCGGGTACCTGTGGACTCGCTTGGGACCAATAATGCCTGAAACAGGGAACAAACTTTAGACACTGCGGTGACACCTGCAAAACAGACAAGGGTTAATATGCATGGTATGCGATGTGCTGCTTATTCAATTTTAAGGCACCCCCTTCTTGAAAGGGAATACCCTGCAAATGAATAAGCATGAGATGTTGGATGCAAATATGCGGATGATGTTATGCAATGCAAAGGACATGTCAATCAGGATCGCTGCATCTGCTTGAACATATGTCAGGTTGCACTGTCTAAAGAGAAACCCACTGAGGAATATAATACGAAATCAAAACTCTGCTCTAGAAAACCGGGTTGGTTGGAGGTTAAGGTTTCCTGAATTTAGCCCGCCCCTTACTGGTAGGTTCTAAGAACAGAAGTTCGTCCGCTTCGGCCCTTCAATCGAGAATAATACGTTTACCACTGAAGGTTTGGCATTATTACGGGATAAAAGACCTTCACTGACTCCCCTCAACAGGACATCCTAATAGCAAGTTCCCAGTCTCGGGGTCCTCGGACTGATCAGCGAGAATGCGCCCACCAGAGCTAACATAATCACGTCTCGGAGGAAAGGCCTCGACTGAGTTCTCGGGAAATGGTCACCAGAGTCGACGATTTCTAGGGGAACATCATGCCGTTACGGAACACCCGTAGGACAAAATATATCCAAAAGAAACCTCGTCTGGATGTGGGTCTTCATGAACGACTTAACGTAGCAACACGCCACGCAAGCCTCATGACTATCCACTCTAAAACCTGTGTGTACACTCAAGCCTGGGTAATGGGCTTATCTCTCATAGAACATCCCATCCCAACAAACAGAACCAGCAGATACGGCAATCATATGTACACAATGCGATAAGATAAGCAGATAAATGATGAAAGTAAATAACTGTACAAAAGAATAAACACCCAACAAACAAGCAACCTACAAAAGCTAGGAGTGACTCGCTTAGGGAAACCGGGTCCCCAGCAGAGTCGCCAGCTGTCCCAACCTACCTGCGAAAAAGAGACAACCGGCGAAAAAAAGACAGAAGAGTCGCCACCTGCGTTATTTATCCCAAAGGGGGGAAAGGAAACGCTCGAAGTAAACCTGGAAAAAAAGGAAAGGAAAAGACAAGGTCTCGCAACCAGATTTTGGGTTCGGGAGTCGGTTATGCGAAGGGAAGGTATTAGCACCCCTACGCATCCGTAGTACTCTACGGGATCCACTCTTGTTGTTCTTGTCTAAAGGGTGTGGGTTTATCTAATGTACTATTTACTAAAAAGGGGTTAAAAGAAAATGACTCGCACGGATGTCGCATCCACTGCATACGTATCTCATCTGAATAGGAGAATCAGAGTCTTCGTAGCTCGGCTACCTACGGATTAGGGGGAAGTAGGCTCGCTAAGACATCGCGTCTTATGCCTACGTATCTCATCTGGAATGAGAATCAGAGCAAAACGTAGTTCAGCTAACTACGGGGTAAGGGTTGTGTTTTGGGTGAACGACGTTACTACGCAATCTACCGGATGCTCGACCTTTGGAGACTTACTCGCCTGTAGTAGAAGGAGTTAACGTGTTCTTAGGAGAAGAAAAATCAATGAATTGTTGGTATTTTAGGGATGCTCAAGCAAAAAGGCAGTCCTAGACGAAGGAACCGCGCTACCTTAATTGTCATGCAAACGAGAGACTATACGAAGCCTAGCAATCCTACGGGGAAACGATCACGCTATACAAAGCAAACATGCATAAAGTAAACACATCGACAAGGGGGCTCAAACATATATGGGTAGGGCTTTAGTCAAGAGGGGTCATATCAACCTCGACAAACAAGCCATGAAAAGGTAATCAAATGGGCTCTTAACCACTGACATTGAACGTCAGGGTGAGCGGATCAGAAGGGTAATGAGGATAAGACCTCATAGCTCTTAACCCTGGACAGGGTGAACTCATGACAAAAAGTGGGGGTTCAGAAAGATGGAACCCTCTCCACTGACCGATCGGACAACAGATCTTGGGATTTTGTTCTGAAGCATCGACACGTTGTGTGATCTTAAAGAACGACGCACTGAATAACGGGGGATTGATTACTAATCCCTTTTATCCGTCAATTGCCTCTTCGAGGAGGTCTTTAGCACTGATGCCTCTTCTTGGAGGTCTTTGGGCACAAAAGTAAACAAACAAAAGAAAACATTGCCTCCTATTGAGGTCTTCCAACTAAGAAAGCGGTAAAATGTGGGAAAGATAAAGGATCAAGAGATCTACCACACGGATAAAGATCTGAAGTAATAACAGCTGAAGAAATAAGAAACCCAGAGATCTCTCGAGCTGGCACCATCAAAGAAAGCAAGTCAGTACAGGTAATCGGAATAAACCTCTAGGGGGTATCCCACAAATAAAGTGGAATACCAAGCAAGCCATCTCTGCAAGAGTCATGTGAGCCCTCACAAAAAAATTCAACAAACAGGTTAGAGAAACAAGATAGGGTAATCAAGAGTTGCACCAAATAATAGAGTCACATGAATCATGCCATTAAAGTTCACAAAAAGAGCTCACAAAAAGCAACCAAGTTTAGGAGGCCTAAACCTCTTGTCAAACACATGCATCAAAAGGGTATCAAAATTCAAAGTCAGGGGCAAGGATCCACACATCAAGACATGACATACATACTAAAACATGTGCCCACATGAAAAACCTAACGATAATACCTCATACATTCAGAGCATTCAAATTGAAAGCATAGAGTAATGGAAATAGGGCAAACCTGATTGGAGAGATCGAATGAAATTGAATTGCCCGGTTGGGTTTGCAAAGCAATATGAGGGTTTATATGAGGTAGAGTAGGTTCTTTGCAGATGAGTTCCTTTCAGTGTCCGGAGGCTGCTCTGAACTCTGTTAGCTCTTCTCTCACTATCTTTTTCCCATGGTTTTTTTGGGAGATGAAAGTCTAGAATTTATAACCTGATTTTTGTGACTTTGTGGGCTCAAAAGAGAGAGGTCCAAGTCCAAGATTTTTCTTTTATTTATTTATTTCTTCTTTTCTTTTATTTTTTTTTCTTTTTTTTTTCGTTTTTCGTTTTTTTTTTCAAAACACGTGGGCTTCGCCTAGCGAGCATGACAGTTCATGAATAAACTTTTGCTCCTTCAAGATTAACGTTTTGACTGACGAATAGACCCCTGTTGGAAGTAACTCAAGTCTTTCCCTTGTGTTGACTGATCATCTAAATAGAACCCACAAAGTGTCCTGGATGATGTTCAAGCTTCTTGGAGCTAATCCCGATTGACATGATGAAATGCAATGTATCTAATTCTGATTGATAATGATGAAATGCAATGTGAAATGTTAAATGACCTAAAAATGAATGCATGAATGAGGAGGGAAAATTTCGGGGTGTTACAACATCTAAGTATGTTTGTTTCCCACAAAGATAGCGGGTGCATACTTTTACTAAAAAATAAAAATATCTTGTTGTGAGCAAGCCACCTCAAATGTGAAGAAAATATTCTTTCATCTCAAACTCTGCAGATAGTTTCTCCTTGAATAATTGTCTCTCGACCATATCATCACTCTAATAATGATATCATCAACATAAACAAGAAAAATAATAAGTTTTCTTCCGTGTAAATGTTTACAAAAATGTATGATCTCCCTTGACCAGCTTATTGTTTATACCCCCTATTGATTTTGTCAATCTACAAACCATGCTCGGGGAGACTATTCTATCCCATATAAGATTTCCTCACTCATCACACTTGGTTTGTTCCACCAGTTGGTCCAAATTCTGGGAAAATCTCCAGATACACATCTTATTTTAAGTTTATATGTAAGAAACTGTTTTTTACATCAAACAAGCATAAGTTATAATTAGGGAGAGCAACAAGAAACATTAAGATCTGAAAAATGTCCTTATTCACCATTGGAGAAAATGTCTCCTTGTAATTAATATCATGTGTCTTAGGGTATCTTGTTTCCACTAGTCTAGCCTTGTATTAATCAAGATGGTGTATGATTTATGTTTAACTTCATAGATCCACCTGCATCCAATTGGTTTCTTTCCATCCAACTCAAGTCACATTTATTTCAAGTGCTACCATTCTCTCGTCCTTAGCTTCAACCCAATTGTCTTTAAGTTGAACATATGATGAGATTTTCACACATTCAACAACTACAATAAAACACGGATGCTGCATATGAAAATTATTATATGAGAAAAATTGAGAAATAGTATATTTGGAACAATACCTTTTTTCTTTTCTAAAAACGATAAGTAAATCATTTTTATTCAATATCGTAAGTATCATGAATCTAAGAATCAATAATAGAATAGTTACTTTCAGTACTTACATCTGACTCAAGCGATTGAGGTAGTTTCTTTAATAGGTCGGATTTACTTCTTCTATAATACACTAAAAGTAGTTCACTTGATTTGGATATTGTTGGTTTTGAGGGTCTTGATTCATTAAAATAAAAGAGAAATGAGGAACCAAAACAAAAAGTAACTTGGGTTTACCAAATTGTATTTGTACTTTGTTGTAAAAATGAATGTACATTTGAGATGCTTCTAATTTATCCTTAATAAAAAAAGTTAAATTACTCGAGTAAAGTCATTAATAAAAAAAAAACTATCTTGCACCAAAAATATTAGAAATAGGAAAAGTCCTCAAACATTAGAATAATGTTAATAACACTATTAGACTCTGTTTGGATTGATGTACTAGAACGGAGTGGAGCGGAATTGAACATGATGGAACTAAGTAGAATGGAGAAAAATGGAACAAATATTTCATTCAATTGTTTGGATTTTTTTATAAATTGAAGATCAGAATAGCACAAATTATTTCATTCCGTTGCGTACATCTGAAGTTGGGTGGAACGAAATTGGAAGGATTTGATGGAATATGATGGAATGCATTCCATCGTGTTCCATTCCACACCATCCATTATTTACAAATAAAAATAGTGAAATCTAATTATATTTCACTGCGTTCCATTTTATTCCATCAATTTCATCAATTCAAACATACCCTTAGTAAAACTAGAAAGAAAACAAGTATGATGGTGCTTAGAAAACAAACCAATGTCAAAATTAAAAGACTCATTTTAAAAACAAATATTGAAACATAGACCTCGTCAAGATAAAAAGAGGAAAATCAAGACATTAGGGCTGAAGCTAGACTTATGAGATAGGAGTGTGACACTATCACTTGACCGAAGTGCATAAGATAACACATTATGAAAAATTCAATCATCAGATAGATAGTAAAACTCTCATTGTTCCTTAACAACTCCAATCATATTTCAGTTGCAAGAACCTAAAAAGTAGAATGAGAATAAAAAAGATTATCTCACAATTATGTTCTTTGGTAAGCTTACGAATAAGGATAAAACTAAGAAAGTGTGTGGGAACATGCAAACATCTTCTGGTTTATAACAAGGCTGGAGTTTAATGTTCCAGAAGGAGAAGTATATGAAGTAAACCGTTCTAAATGGGACATTAAATTATCATTTGTTCGAGAATCCAAACATTCTTAGTCATAGTACCAAACATTCTCAGGCATAGTACGAGAGGAACTATGAGACCGAGAGAAAAAGCTCTTATCACCCATTTCCATATGAGTGATGCTAGAAATAATCTCAACAACATTTGCCATTTAAAAGGAATATAAAAAAAATAGCCAACAATTTTTATGGAATGTTTGTTTATCTCATGTATTTTGCCTCATTATAGTAAACAGAATTATAAACAATAGTGACGATTGATTTATTATCCCAAATAAATTCAACTTCATTGGGATTCACACTTTATCTTTAAACCTTCTAACACAATATTAATCCACGACAGCTCATAAATTGTGTCATACCTCTAAATTCTACCTCAACACTCGAACAAGACACTGCACTTTTCTTCTTGTTTCTCCAAGACAGAAAGTTTCCCCACACGAAGATACAATACACTTAAGTGGACCTTCTATCACTCATTGAACCTACATAGTGGGCATTAATATAAGTCTCCGTAGTGAAACTTCAACGTCTTTTGAATAGGAGTCAGCTCTTTCGAATAGCCTTAATATATTATGATTTGTAGGCGGCTCTCCCTTGGATTATGCATAAACTGTCTCACAATATTGATTGCATATGTGAAGTCTAGCCTTGTATGAGCCAAGTAAATAAACATTATGACTAATTTTTAATACCGAATCTTGTGAATCTTAGCACTTTATCTTTATAGCATATCTAATGATTTTACTCGATGGAAAAACTTGCATGTTTACATCTAAGTATGTTTGTTTCTCACAAAGAGAGCGGGTGCATACTTTCACTAAAAAATAAAAATATCTTGTTATGAGCAAGCCACCTCAAATGTGAAGAAAATATTCTTTCATCTCAAACTCTGCAGATAGTTTCTCCTTGAATAATTGTCTCTCGACCATATCATCACTCTAATAATGATATCATCAACATAAACAAGAAAAATAATAAGTTTTCTTCCGTGTAAATGTTTAAAAAAATGTATGATCTCCCTTGACCAGCTTGTTGTTTATACCCCCTATTGATTTTGTCAATCTTCAAACCATGCTCGGGGAGACTATTCTATCCCATATAAGATTTCCTCACTCACCACACTTGGTTTGTTCCACCAGTTGGTCCAAATTTTGGGAAAATCTCCATATACACATCTTATTTTAAGTTTATATGTAAGAAACTGTTTTTTACATCAAACAAGCATAAGTTCTAATTAGGGAGAGCAACAAGAAACATTAAGATCTTAACAATGTCCATATTCACCATTGGAGAAAATGTCTCTTTGTAATTAATATCATGTATCTTAGGTTATCTTGTTTCCACTAGTCTAGCCTTGTATTAATCAAGATGGTGTATGATTTATGTTTAACTTCATAGATCCACCTGCATCCAATTGGTTTATTTCCATCCAACTCAAGTCACATTTATTTCAAGTGCTACCATTCTCTCGTCCTTAGCTTCAAACCAATTGTCTTTAAGTTGAACATATGATGAGATTTTCACACATTCAACAACTACAATAAAACACGGATGCTGCATACGAAAATTATTATAGGAGAAAAATTGAGAAATAGTATATTTGGAACAATACCTTTTTTCTTTTCTAAAAACGATAAGTAAATCATTTTGATCAATATCGTAAGTATCATAAATCTAAGAATCAATAATAGAATAGTTACTTTCAGTACTTACATCTGACTCAAGCGATTGAGGTTGTTTCTTTAATAGGTCGGATTTACTTCTTCTATAATACACTAAAAGTAGTTCACTTGATTTGGTCATTGTTGGTTTTGAGGGTCTTGATTCATTTAAAATAAAAGAGAAATGAGGAACCAAAACAAAAAGTAACTTGGGTTTACCAAATTGTATTTGTACTTTGTTGTAAAAATGAATGTACATTTGAGATGCTTCTAATTTATCCTTAATAAAAAAATTTAAATTACTCGAGTAAAGTCATTAATAAAAAGAAACTATCTTGCACCAAAAATATTAGAAATAGGAAAAGTCCTCAAACATTAGAATAATGTTAATAACACTATTAGACTCTGTTTGGATTGAAGGACTAGAACGGAGTGGAGCGGAATTGAACATGATGGAACTAAGTAGAAATGAAAAAAATGGAACAAATATTTCATTCAATTGTTTGGATTTTTTTATAAATTGAAGATCAGAATAGCACAAATTATTTCATTCCATTGCATACATCTAAAGTTGAGTGGAACGAAATTGGAAGGATTTGATGGAATATGATGGAATGCATTCCATCATGTTCCATTCCATACCATCCATTATTTATAAATAAAAATAGTGAAA